>NC_052506.1:30870298-31170298 GCF_014356525.2 Nilaparvata lugens
AAATACTTTATTCAATTCTAGAAGCATAAACTGCTTCCGTTTCATTAACTATTTTGTAAACACGTTCACATCAAATCAGAATCAGTTGACTTCAAGGTTATTTTACAGCCCTAGGGCCGTAAAAATTTTACCGGCCTGGTCAGAAAACAATCATTTTCGGCCTCCATATGACGCACGAAAACCAGCTCATTACATCCAAGTGGGGCAAAAACAAATAAATATCCCCTGACCAATGTGATAAAGGGGGGGGGAACTTGTTCAAAGGTACCATTTTTTGGTTTCTCGCAAACCTTAAACACCCCCATCCCCTTATCACTGGGGAAAAATTACTCAAAAACTATCCATCTTACAGACATGACTATATCATATAGTGTCCTAAAATATTGATTCCACAACTTAGTCAATTCTGTAAGATGCATAGTTTTCGAGTTTTATGCGATAAACCAAAACACCCCCATCCCCTTATCACAGGGGGTAGGGGTGAGGATTTTTGTATGTTTACCTCCTTACTACCCTAAAAAGAACAAGGGGTCGAAAATTGTCTTTCAAACTTTTCATTTCGTACGGTACTCTTTATTGAGCATTCATTGCCTGGAGTATATTATTTAATCATTTCCGTTCACAAATGACAGCTCTGTGAATCAATAATATTTTCACTGCTCACTCAGAATCTCATATATCATTGTAAAAAATAGAATGTTAGGCTACCAATATTTTTGTAACGGAATTAAAAAGCCGAAAACTATCTTCAGTCCGATGATGTCCAAGTTGTAAGAGAAAATAAATTATAGTGTTTTCAATAAGGTACGGTACCCACTGTATTTGAAGTAGAATTGAATAACACAATTTACAAAAATAACTCAGAATTTCAAGCATGTGAGAGTAAGGACAATTGAGGCTACACTTAACAGTTTATCTCTGGGTATTAAAATTTATCATAATATCATCCTACATTTATATGATTTAGATGCATTAGTCTTAATTTAAAGAATATCAGAATAATAATTTGATGGAAATAAAAATAAGTCTTATTATTTAAAGTAATATATCAAACTGGAGTTGAATGTGCAATTTTTCAAAGTTATTTAAAGTGCAATATTTGCATTCTATCAATTTATAATAATAAAATATATTTCTGTGGATTTATTTTCATTACCGTATTACTTTTTGAGATTAAGCGCCTTAGGTTGACATTTTTGGAACAATCCTTCTAATTTGTTACGGTAACTGATTATGGAATTCATGGAGTTTTGATGATGATATAGGCCTACATTTTCCACGGTATTGTTCAGGTAAAACAAATTATCAAAAAATCAATTTCTGATAAATTTATTCAATTTTCAAAAACTATCTCAATTTTTTCCAAATAAATTTTAGTATAAAAATAGAAATCTGAGTCCCCTTTTTAAAATTATTTAGTCACGACATATTTCGGCTATATAATGCCATCATCAAGTGATTGAAAAATAAATAAATTTGAGTAATTTCTTCAGAAATTTATACAGCATAAGGCTATTCTATCTTGATAACCTGTAGTATAAAAAGAAAGAAACTTCGTCAGATATCACCAAAATTAATAAAAACCTGTTGCATAGCCTTCGCAAGTACCGTATCGACATGGCATCTTTTTTTAGTATGCCGTTGTGTGGTTTTATAAAGCATTAATCAAATATATATTTCTGCCGACAATAATATTTCTGTCAACTTGAAATGGAAATTGTTATACCAAAACATAGTTTGAGTAGCTTATAACTACAGTATTTTCTATTCTAATAGCATCTACTCTCAAAATATAACAGTAGGTCAGGCTGATCTTTCTTGACGTCTTTCTTCGACATTTTGCCGCAATGTCGCCTAAATAGTTCTGGTATAGGGATTGCAGTACGGTACTTTCATCAATAACTTTGAAAATATAATGATTGTCATATTATATTATCTAACCATTCATTGTCAGAAGTATTTGAATCTGAAAAGTTGAAAACACTTATGAATGAATAAAATATACCGGTAGGCCTACAACAGTCCTACAGGGAATTGAACTCTACTATTCATTGAAAACAAACGCAGTAGGCTTACGGTAGTATGCTAAAAATTTTTATAATTTATTTAATTGAATAAAATGCACACCAGATGAAACTTTACCTGCAATAAATCTAAAAGGTCAAAGACTTCGGGATCACAATGAATAGAGAACAGTGTGGTTGAGTCAGTCTGTAGCAGTATATAGTGAATTGAAGCCTCAACATTGAACAAACTAAACGATAATAATTAAACTATCAGTTATTGCAATTATTGATTCAAATCTAACAATATTAGAGTAATTAAGTGGTCTGATAATTCTTTTGGACTTATTATCTCTTAAAGATTCTGAAGCTGTATGATCAGTCACATCAAGTTGGCAGCTAAGCACTAAAGCAAAATGATCCGAGACAATCATCGGCTCAACCTTTGCTGAGCTAATCCTTTCAAAATGAATTGATGTGGCAATATTGTCAATACACGTCCCCTCACAATGAGTAGATTCACCTGGTCTAGTAACTTCATTGATTGTTAAATTGAGATTGAAACTTGACAGCAAATTTTTAAAGACCATACTGTTGTTAGAATCCATCATCAAATTTACATTAAAATCCCCACAGAGGATAATGCTAGCATTGGAACTATTATTGCTATTTAAAACATCAAGCATGCCGAAAAGCGTCTATGTGAAAGTCTCGAAATTACTCGCCAAAGGTACACGATATATTTCAATGCAAATAACATTATATTGCTTAATCAAAACAGCCGAAATCTCACAAACCCTATCGACGGATAATTCAACCAAAAATGGAACTTCAACTGCAATTAAGGATGACTTTACACAGATCAGAGATCCACCTCTTTGCCCTGTAGGCCTGCAATATGCGCTGATGCATGTATAGCCACTAATTTCAATATCAGCCAGCTCATTTGAATCCAACCAATGCTCAGAGACACATAATATGTCTTCGTCAAATTTGCAGTTGAAACTTGTGAGTTCATCCTATTTATTTATCAAGCCTTGAACGTTCCAATGAGCAACTACTAAATTAGATGACTGATCAATTATAAGTAAACTATTACAATTATCATCTGTTGATTTACGTCTGTTAGTTTTTGTGCTAATAGGATATCCGTTACTATCTGAATTTATACAATCACTATCAAGTCTACTCAATCTAAATTCATCAGATTTTGTCCTAAAAAACAATCGGTATCATTGTTCTTCAAGGGGATTGGGTCAGGTATCAGTTCCTTATTGCTGTCTAGCTTATGCACAAATTGCAGAATTCTATCACATACAAACCTTTTACCTAAAGAGTTCAAGTGAAGTCCATTTGATGTATGGAATCTTCCTCCTATATTGTTAATATTAACAAATGATACATTATTAAATTTTTTACAAATAATAGAGTTCTCGTTGTTTGCTCTTTGGATTTCCTTATTGATTGCTGACCAACTTGGGAGGTCATGCCTGTGAGGTACCGAGTGAGATAGGTATTAAGAGAGATATTATTATTTTATTTTCTTGATTCAATGATACAAAATTAATATGTAAAATAATTTGGGGAGGATCAACAGGCACAGCCCAAAACTGTTCCTCCCCGAATTTTTATTTATTAAAATAGTCCAGAAAATAGGTTATGTTTTCTTCACTTTATAAAATGTTGTCCAATTTTCTCACCAGACACTTGAAACAATTAATTTTTAATTTAGAAAGATTAAGATCCGAATTGATAACAAAATTCCTTCTACTTAGCTCTGATATGGCAGCTTAATATTTTTCAAATTCGTATTTGTCACGATTGAACGAATATTAAGTGAGATATGGCAGCTTTAGTGATAAGTGACCTACCTTTTTATAGGGCTATGTAAAGTTATTTTATTGTTAAAATAATCTAAAATCACTTACTAATAACATGCAATGCAAATGGAGACTGTTGAATTATTGAGGCGACTTCATCAGCATGCCTTGGTGTGCAATGCAATAAACCTTCAGCGGTCACCTAACAATAAAGTTGCCATATCTCACATAATATTCGTTCAATCGTGACAAATACGAATTTGAAAAATTGTCATAATCTTTTTGTAGCATTGACTTGTTGTCATAAATAATTGTGCAAAGTTTCATTTTCATATCTTCTGCTATTATTTAGAGCAAATAAAATAGTTAATGAAAAAAGCAAAATGGCGTCTGTGTGATTGAATAAGGATTTTCGGACAGTTTGGAAATTATATCTAGATATGTTTCCGAACCAGTAACAATTCCTTAGAATATTGGTAGGGAGTTCGGAAACACTCTGTAGACATGACTATCCTATCTATATAAATAAAAATCGAGCCTCAAATTTTGACATTCAATAACTTTTTTATATGTGCGCCGAATTTGATGATTTTTTTTAGTTGTGTTCGTTATGTTCAGGACCAGGTTTATGGCCTATTAAATTTTTAATCCGACTTCAGGACTCTTTCCTATGGTCCTTCAAAGTTTAAATGTAATCCTAAAGGTGCGTACAGATTTACGCGCCGCGAACATGAGCAATTCACTTTTAATCAGCTGATGCCAAGCTTTTTATATCTGTATCTTACTGTTTCTGTAAAAATACAGATATACTCAGCTGATTAAAAGTGAATTGAACATGATCGCGGCGCGTATATCTGCACGCACCTTTATGGGAGATTTGTGAACTGGCCACACACATAAATAAAAATCAGCTGTTATAATCATTGCGTCATCCAACAGCCGTCCATAAATAGTTGACAAGAGTATGTGCTGCTCCATAACCACCCATGTATTTTATTCTGAACACCCCGACTAAATGCAAAATGACTGTTCTGTCTGTGTGCAGTGCGGCCTCAGGTAAAAGACATTGCTTTGTTTCGAATAATTGTGCTGTCTTCGGTGTTTAGAACTAATTGATTTTTAGTAAATTATTTATTTTGGAGTAATCTATATATATATATATATATATATATATATATATATATATATATATATATAATATATATATATATATAAATGAATGTCTGTTTGTGTGTTTGTTTGTTCCCTATAGACTTAAAAACTACTTGCCAGAACGCCATGAAACTTTTGGAATATGTTTTGTGAATATTGGGGATGGTTTCTGACCAGAAATTTTAATAGGGGGCCTTATTTTTCAACACATTTTACAGACCTATGTTTTAGATATTGTCGGCCGAACGGCTACCGAAGAACGGAAAGATGGTCATGATTCAAGATCATGTTGTAATAATATGATTAGCATCATGATAATATGATTTTACAGTTACCAGCTGTGTATTAATAATAATTATCACTCCCCTATCATTGAGAAGCTGGAAAATGTTAGAAAAAAATTATTCATCTCATGAAAGAGAGTTGTTCATATTGCATTCATTAATTACTGAAGAATGACAGAATAATTTACACATTTTTAAATTTAGCTTAGCTTAAATTCATCCCAAAATGGAAGATGGAAAGAATATGGAATTCTGTATGATTCAACGTATATCGCATATTTCCTGGAAAACCAACAACTATGAACGCATTAAATTCGTCTTTGAAACACTGATTTAACCTATATATTTTTTTAATACAATACTTCACTGATATATATTACTACCAATTGATTGAAAAGATATGTTTTCGGGATAATAAATGCTGCATGACTAAGCAAATAGGAGGTCGGTATTTAGATGTTAATGAAAATATTAATTGTCAGAAAAATTTAATGATTCACCAAATAAAGTCAAGTATCACATGAGATACATTGACTTTTTGGCGGTACGAAGTTCGCCGGGCAAGCTAGTACGAAATAGAAGCTTATAAAATTTTATACTGACTCATGTGTTTTTATCTTTCATAGTTTTTGAGATATCTGCTCTTGAAAGTTTCAGTACCTATTTTTGAAAAAAAAGTTTTGCCTCCTGTTTTTGTTTTTTTTTTTTTTTGCTTTAAAACGTTTCAATGAAATTTGAAAAAACTTGATGATTATGAGCTTATAGAGCATTAAATACTCATCAATTTGATGTAAAATTTCATTATCTAATCCATTTCCCTAAATCTGTTGCAGCAGTTTTATAGTTCGAGTGTCAAATCTCCAGTACTTAACAATAGATCAGTTGACAAAGAAATTTGGAGGGAATGTTTGGAACACAATTTTTGACTTTGCAGCTTTGTTTGGACTGGCTATAAGATATCATAATGGACATATAAAAAGTCTCCATCCCTAACCCTTGTGCTGAAGGAATGAGGATAGTCTAACGCTGGGTTGCACAAAAGCCTGTTAAATTTTTATCATGATTAAATGCCACGAGAACTAATCAGAGAAGCTTTCTTTTCAACAAAATTTTTGTGATTGGTTCTCATGGCATTTAGTCACGATTAGAATTTAACAGCCTTTTGTGAGTTGCATTTTCTCATTTTTTGCTTGCACGCTAATAACTAGGAGACAACGCGTTCCACTGACATGACTAATCATAATTATATATACGAGTAATATATTATTTGACTAATCTTATATACCTAATACAAAAATGAAGCTTCATAATTAAATTGCTATAAGTTTTGTTGTATATACTCACTGTATTATTCAAAATGAAATATTCGCTCTTGAAAGTGTGAAGTTTTTCATAAACAATGACCTAGTATATAAACCAGTTCCATAAACAATTAGCCTTTTTATAATTAAACTTTTTTTCTTTTTTCGGGGCTTTTAAAACACTAATACATAGCAACAAAAAATAAATTATCATCATTATTATAAAGAGTTGTGGAGCATTAAAAAAATCTATCTCATGAAATATATAGAGTTAGCCAGGGCATAGATTCCAATGGGGAACATTTGGTAAGTGTTATACTCAAATATTAATTTTCACTTATTGTACAGTAATTTTCTACCTTTTTTTGTATTTTTAACCATTGACTTATAAAATTACTTTTCTTGAAGAATTAGTAAATTATTTAAATCGTCCCGTTTCACTGGTGAGAAGTTTATTTTTACAAACTGTAACATTACACTGGCTAACCACTGATTAGCGGAATTTCACTATTTCATGTTTTCCTTCAATTATTGTTATAGAGGCTTTGGTAAGTTAACTATCAAGTGTGACTTCGGTTGTGTACTACAATAGATTTGACAAATAAATCCAAGGGAATGGTAATTTTTCAAGGGAATGTGGAACAAATTTTTGAGTTTGCAATTTTATTGAGACGAGCTAGACTAAAAGAGAGGAACCAAGTTGACACTCGTTGCACAATTGAATTATTCATTTCCTCCAATTGTTATAGCAACTTTAGATTAGCGTGGAATCTTCAATTCTGCAACAAGTGTCGACTTAGCGGTTCCCCTGCATTTAGCACATGTGTTCGGTATGAGGATTTTTTATATGTTTACCTCCTAACTAATTACCAGAAAAACGTCTATACTTGTTTATTCTGAGCAAATAGGCTACCAATGAAGCTACAGTCAAACATTGTGTTCCACACATATTATTCATTTTTCACATTTCGTCTTCAAATTGATGTGACTAATTTTCTAAAAAATCATAGTCAATGGACAAGGCCAAGATGAAAGTCTGGTATAAAAAATAAGCATCTTATCAGATAAAATATTTCATTCTAGAGAAGAATAATAATTAAAAGAAGAGAAAAAAACCATTGCAACAAAAGGATCACTATAGTGAGGTTCACATTATAATGACAGTGTTTGATTTGCAATGGTTAGAATTGGAAAGTTTAAATTGGATGAACTTGTTAATCTAAACTCTAGTCTTGATCAAGATATACTTTGCATTTGTGAACATTGGCTGGGATCACTTGAACTCGGGGAGATTACAGTCTTTGGATATACTTGTGTCAGCGCTTATTGTAGAGCTCATGGTAAAAGAGGTGGGTCTGCTGTATTTTTGAAAAATGATCTGACTGGATTCGAAGTTGATTATTTAATTGAACTGTCAGTACAGCGTGTCTGTGAGATCTCAGCAGTTCAAATAGATGAGCTTAATGTCATCTGTATCGAGGTGTACAGAGTACCTGATGATAGTAATTTGGATAAATTTCTTTGAAATTATGTTCAACTTGCTTGATAGGCTTAATAATAGGAATAATTCAAATGCTTCTGTAATCCTTTGCGGTGATTTTAATATTGATATTATGACCAATTCTACTTTCAAGATGGTGTTTCAAAATTTGTTACTTAGTTTTAATCTCAAATTATTAATTAATGAAGTTACCAGACCAGCCTCCACATTGTTTGGTTCAGGCTCATGTATCGACAATGTTGCCACTTCTATTCATGAGAGAAATAGGGTTAAGGGCAGTTTCTTTGATATGTCTAAGGCGTTTGATACTATAAAGCATGATATCTTATTGCAGAAACTGAGGTTTTATGGCTTTGATAATAATGCAGTCAATCTGATTTCCTCTTACTTAAATGATAAATTTCATGCAGTCTTTTATAACAACTGCTTCTCAAAATTTTGTGAAGTGAGATTTGGTGTCCCTCAAGGTTCTAAACTGGGCCCACTTCTTTTTATTATTTATGTTAATGATCTTCCAGCTGCCATAAGCAATGATTTTGTTAAGTCATGTTTGCTGATGACTTGGATATTCAGATCAAATGTAAATTTGTTAAATTACTCTCAAAATTGTGTTAATTTAATTGTTGAAGACTGGTCTGCTGCAAATTCACTTTGTCTTAACAAGGACAAAACCCAAATGTTGGATTTTGGCTTCACTTCTAGTAGTGACAATACAAAATTTTTGGGCATCACATTGCAGAATAATCTTAAGTGGGAGACTCATGTAAACTTATTATTTAAGAGAGTATCTAAAGGTTTATTTTTATTGAACAGTTTAAAATTCTTTGTTAACCCAGTTGTACTAATTACTGTCTATTATGCATATGTTCATAGCCATTTTTCTTATGGTATTGTTGCCTGGGGGAATGACACTAACGTTAAGAGACTGTTTGTTTTGCAGAAGCGTACAATAAGAGTGATTGCTCATGTCCATGGTCGAACACATTGTAAACCTCTATTCCAACAAATGAAAATATTAACTGTCTCTGCTATCTAAGCTTTTGAGTGTTTAATGTATATAAAGAAGAATCTGGCATTTATTCCTTTGAATAATACTGTTCATAATCATTTTACTAGGAATGCGTCTGCTCTCAGAGTGAATCAATGTAATTATTCATACACACTAAATGGTTTTATTGAGTATGGCATCAGACTGTTTAATAATTTACCTGATAACATTAAATGTCTAGAGACTAAATGTTTTAAGAATATAATAAAAACTTTCCTTGTTGAAAAATGTCCATACAATAAAAATGAACTGTTAGATAATATGTGATACATAATCTGTGATCTTATGACTGTTTTAACTCATCTGTTTTATATATGTTTTGACTTTGTTATGCATTTTGAAAAAATGTTACAGCAATAAAAAAAAAAGAATTTGAATTTGGTATTGCTATCCTTGTCTATCATTCAATAAAGCGGATAGCGCTATCTCTTTCTCGCTTTACTCTGTTGCCAGGTCTTTTAAAAATTTAGAATTAATAATTAATAAAAAAAATTTCATCTTAATTATGAAATTAATGAAAAATTAAATTTCTAGCTAAATAAAATATAATTAACTATTTTTAACTAGTTAAACAGTTGATTGTTTCAAACAGTTACTATTACATCAATAAACCTGTATCAGCTAACGTCTTTAGAAGGCTTTAACAAGACAGAGGATCGGCAACGTTGTTCTCCTATCTTCAACCACTGCCATTATAACGTGGACCTCACTATAGAAATGCGATTCCCTAACGACGACTCGAGCCGCGTGGTTAGAGCACAATAACCTATAAATTCATTAGATTCGATGATTCATTGGATTCTCATGTTGTATGAACGTTATGGCGGCATATAAACTGGAAGTGTTGGTTACTATATTGCTTTTATGATTCATATCTGGTGAATAATTGTGTCTAATTATAGGTTATGTTCTCCAGCCTTTGCGGCTCCAAGTGTCTAAGGAATTGTACCTCTAGGTGTGCACCTAGTGAGCTCTATATTACGTAAACTACATAGTATAGAACTCGGTGTGTGCACCAATACCTGTTGCTTTCTACCAATAAGGAAACCCCGAAGCATAAGTATTCAAGTATAATTAGGATTCTATCATTTTTATCGCTTTAGGCTAATTATTCTACTTTTTAATATCATAACAGTGAGTTAATATCTGGAAGGAAGAGTACACTTGACTAACTAGATAGTGATTAAAGCTGCACATAAGAAATTTCATAATCTACAGAATCACCTTTCTCTGAAGTAGGTCTACTAATCTTATCTAGTTTCAGTAATTAGTAGCTAATTGTTTTGAAATGTAATAGATTTTTATTTGCAAAATTCACAGTGGGTGATAATTGATTGGGTAAGTTGAATATTAATATTTAAATGTAATTTAATTGAGGTTCCTTTCAGAAATTTGTAACAACTCAGCATAGACTCACCATCTTGTTAGTCAATATGGTAGATCAAGAATAGATCAAGATTTGAAAAAATAAAATGTATTTTTAATAAAACAAAATTCTTTACTTAACTGATACCGGTGTCAAATTCATTGTTGAACTGTTCTTCAGTAATTTTCTTCTTTTTGAACTTTTTTATCATTGCAACGTCCTTCATGAGTTCATCGATCTCCTCTTGAGACACTGCTTTCCTCTTCTTCTTAGCCTTTTGTTTTCCCTCTTCAGCTTTGCGTTTCCTGTACTCCTTTTTCTTATTGCGTTTTTCCTGTTGATCGGCTTTCATTTGCTTGTTCAGCGACCAGGGTACCGATGCCGTCCGATGTTTTGCTGGTTTACCAGGCCATGAGCCAGTCGTTTTGTATTGCTCCAGTTTTTCTTGCCGCGAGACCTCTCTTTGTTTATTCTTGTAGGCAATTGAATTGAAGTCTACATCAAAAGGGGTAAAGTCTGTAATAGTTTTATTTTTCAATTCAGGCATTTTTGGGAGTCTTAATAAACCGAAGCCAGTTGCAAGCCTACCAAATTGTAAATCTTTCACACGGAGAACTATGCTACACTCATGCTTTCCATAGGCCTGGATATAAGAAACAAATGCACGGTTTGCTTTATCAAATACATCCCTATCTTGAAGCTGCATTTTCTGAACTGCTCTAAAAGTCTTGTCACTCTTGCGGAACAATTTTTTACTATCAGGCAAACATGAAAGTTGTGTCTTCTGATTCCGTTGGATGAAATCCAAATAAGCCTCTTCATTTGGCAAAAGGAATAGGAGAGCAGATCCTTCATTGCCGATGCGAGCGGTCCTTCCACACCTGTGAACAAACTGAGAAGCAGATGACGGCGGATCGTATTGAATAACCCAATCAATGTCTGGAATGTCAATTCCACGTGCCATCACATCGGTACATATCATCATTCCATCTTCAGCTGATTTGAAACTTTCAAAAACTTTGTACCTGTTATTTTTCATTTTACCGTGAATGAAGAATAGTTTTAGACCACTGAGAATTTTTTTAATGACTATTGAAAAGTAATCCACACACGCACAAGTTGACATGAATAAAATGTATTTTTTATTGTAACCTTCTGTCTTGATAAAATTCACTAGAGCGTCAAGTTTGTCATTAGCTTCAACAGTAAAATAATAATTATGTAGATTCAAAGGAGTTGAAAGAGAATTAGTAGAGTCATTCTTTTGCTTTACCGAAACTGCAACAGGATTTCTTAGTCCTGCCCTAATCAGCATTTCTACTTCTTTAGTTTGAGTAGCAGAAAAAAGTCCAGTTCTTCGTTGTTTAGGCAGGTACTGGAATATTGTGTTCAATGTTTTCTCAAAACCCAAATCTAATAACCTATCAGCTTCATCCAATACTAAAACTTCCAAAGATTTTACAGCCAAAGGTAAATTGATATCTGCATGCGTAAATAAATCTTCAAGTCTTCCTGGCGTAGCTATAATAACATTGGCTCCGTTCTTTTTGAAACTGTCAACATCTTTGAGTACACTGTTACCACCAACCGCAAATAAGGATATGAAATTCGAGTCATCTTGATTAAGGAAATGATCAAGAACTCCTTTAGTTTGCAACGCCAACTCACGAGTGGGAGATATAATAATCCCCCCTATTTCATGCTTTTTCCACGTTTCATTTCTTCTTTTCATAATTTCCAACAACGGGATAAGGAAAGCCAAAGTTTTGCCACTACCAGTGACTGCTTCAGCTGCAACGTCCTTATTTTTTAAAAATAATGGTATACAACTGGCTTGCACAGGTGTCATGCTTGTGAAACCCAAATCTTCAACAGCTTTTAAAGTGGTAGTAGAA
Source organism: Nilaparvata lugens (assembly GCF_014356525.2). Classification (NCBI taxonomy): domain Eukaryota; kingdom Metazoa; phylum Arthropoda; class Insecta; order Hemiptera; family Delphacidae; genus Nilaparvata; species Nilaparvata lugens. The sequence continues at coordinate 30,882,669 of NC_052506.1, forward strand.
AGCTTTGGAGTAATGTCATTCCAGGATGTCTTCATTTTTTTACAACCGGTATTAAACATTTGATTAAGAAGAATAAGGTCATTAATTGGGAAAAATTGAAAAATCTACGATTTTCATAACACTTATCTAGTAAATAAAAATCACTAAGTTCACAACATGATTACAACACGTGAAAATCACACCAAACTAACCTCAACATCTAAATCTAACTAACAAAACTAACCTCAAAATCTTTCTTAGTCATGGGAAGAGAACAAAGTGGAGACTCGACAAGCTGAAACTATTTCTATTTTACACTGACGACAAAGTGGTTAAACGACAGACTGTGACAACGGATGAGCATATAGTGAGGTCCACGTTAAAATGGCAGTTTAATTTGCAATGGTGTTGCTATCTTTGTCTATAGTTCAACAAAGCAGATCACGCTATCTCTTTCGCTATCTCTCTAACTTTGGTAGAGAGTTAGTGGGGAGGATATTTTTAATATTCTTTCCGAAGAATGGACATTGATATGTCCAAAGCTCCGCCAATCTATGTAGATGCATAACAATATAATTTATCCATAGTTATTATATTACAAATTACTTTTTCATATCATATACTTTCAATAATTATTTTCTTAGTCTATATTATGTAAATTCATATATAATTTTGCTGTATTGTAAGCTATTGTATATAAGTGTATAAGCCAGTATATATTGTAATCTACATAAATAAAGTACTCAATCAATCAATCACGCACTGCGATGTTGCCACATCGTTTATCAACAATGTAAAAATTCAACTAATTGACAAAATACCGTATTTTATCTCAATTATGAAAATCTATTATAACATCTTTAATAAATATATTTTCTTGACAAAATAAAATATGATCAACTATTTTCAACAATATTGAACAGTTAAATTCATCAGATATACCAGTATCAGCTGTTTGGGTGGCAGGGCTGAGATCTGGCAACCCTTATCTCCTAAACTTCCATTATAACGTGGACCTCACTATAGGTTCAAGTCTCAATGTGTCAGGAGCCACATAGTAGAAGGAATTCTATTTTTCTCTCTTTCATTCTCTGTGCGCTCCTTCAATATTTCATAGTGAGGTCCACATTATAATGGCAGTGTTTGATTAACAATGGTATTGCTATATCCTTTTCTATCATTCAACAAAACGGATAGTGCTATGTCTTTTTCGCTCTGCTCTGTTGCCAGATCGTCTCTTAATAATGTGGGATTAATAATAAATTAACAGAATGTATTACATCTCAATAATAAAATTATTGAAAAATATAATTTCTTGCTTAGTAAATTATAATTGATTGTTTTAAATGAGAATCAACTGATCTGAAAATGATATTACATCAATAAACCTGTATGAGCAATCATCTATAGAGGGCATCAACAAGACAGAGAGAGGAACGGCACAGATAATGAAAGAGGCTACCTTATTTTTTCCGATCTTTCTTCAAAATTAGTTTACTTACTTCTTCTCTGTGATCTTTCTTCACTGTAATTGTAAAGCCGGGTCTACACAACAACAATATTTGCACAAACTTGGCTCAAAGCCAGGTTTACACAAATCTGGCTTTGAGCACGGAATAAGCATACCGTAAATAATAAGAGAAGTATTACTTCTTTCCTCTGTGCTTTGAGCCAAGTTTGCTCAACTCTGTTCACAGGACACTAACTTTAACACAAACCTGTATTATAAACTAAACCATATATATAAATTCAATATGAAGTCTTTGAAGTGTTTATAAACTTGAGATGAATAGTAACTCAAGCCTTCTCCTCCTCCACCTACTCAACCCTCCACCCCGCCAACCACTACTCCTCCTCCTCCCCACCTACTCCTCCTCCTCCTCCAACTATTCCTCCTCCTCCTCTTCCTCCTCCACCTTCTCCTTCACCACCTCTTCCTCCTCCTCCACCTACTCCTCCTCCTCCTCCTCACCCTACTCTTCCACCACCACGAACTATTCCCCCTCCTCCTCAACTACTTCACATCCTCCTCTTCCTTCTCCACCTTCTCCTTCTCCTCCTCTTCCTCATCCTCCGCCTACTCCTCCTTCTCCTCCTCACCCTACTCTTCCTCCTCCTCCAACTATTCCTTCTCCTCCTCAACTACTCCACCTTCTCCTCTTCCTCCTGCTCCTCCTCCTCCTCCTCCTCCTCTTTCTCCTCCGATACCCACTCCTCCTCCTCCTCCACCTGCTCCTCCTTCACCTCCTCATTCTCTTCTCCTCCTCCACCTACTCCTACTCCTCCACAACTATTCCACCTCCTCCACCTACTCCTCCTCCTCCACCTCCTCCTCCTCCTCCTCCTCCCACTTCTCCTCCTTCTCTTCAACAATAATAATTAAGAATACTGCTTATCAAGTGAAGAGCAAATAACTATATCTATTACATTACTATAGAGTAAAAAAGATAATTATTATCCATCAAAAAATCTTCCTTGTTTTTGACTATTTTTGAAAATTGACCTCCCACATATTTAATTTGAGGGTGCTGAATCCGAATCTGAAATTGTGAGTTCTCTATCTTCATTCTGAAGCGATTCAGGTTTTGACAGATAGATGAGACATAATCTTTTCCTAGAAAAATTGATGCAAACCTGGCTGAGATTGATCAAAGAAAGCACAAACCTTCAAACCTCAGAATTTTACAATGATCTCCCTTCTACACGATGCAAACTTAGTGCAAACCTGGCAGTTTTGAGGGTGGTGTAGACTGGGCATAACGTGGACCTCACTATAGTTGTCAAAATGCCCACTTGAGCGCTGAAGATTGTACTTTATTGCTTTAATTTGCCTTTTTTCGATTTGTAGCCTCTCATCGGGGCCGCGGAATTGGAAATATCTGGAACTAAAAATATCAATGTTAAACGTCCTATGCTTGAAAACTGTTGCTGGGTGGAACTCCGAATATTTGTCAAACAGCGGAATTGGAAATATCCGGAACTCGAAATATGTTGCTAGGCAGAATTGGGAGTATCTGGAACTCAAATTATTTGTTTGTCAGATGGCGGAATTGGAAATATCTGGAACTCAGAATATCAGTGCCAAAGTGGGAGTACTGGTAATGTGTTTGTTATTGAGAAATGGTTCAAGTCTGACTCATTTTCTGGAATGATATGGACTAATTAGCCCACTTAGGGTAATTCATAGCTCATTATATATTATTAATTTTGAATGGAAATATTGGACTTGAACTTCAAACAGTAGATCAACTTGACTGATCTTTTTGGACTTGTTTTTCATTATCAAAATTTGGGAATAGAATACTTTTGGACCTGGTCTGTCGTTCTTTTTCAATTATATTCATACATATTATGCAAGCTTTCAAAACTCTGTTATCTGTCTCAACAAAAAAGACTGACAACTGTTGATGTGTTGATTAATTTATTATAGGTTAACTATAGAACCCTTCATTTGTTTTGCGATCAATTTGTTTCATCCCACATCTACACAGTCTCGCTAATAACGATTGACATTGTGAATTCGATATAATTCCAATTCCACATACTTCCAATTCCACCAGCTGACAAGATATTTTGAGTTCTGCCAGTCTGCACGATATTCGGAGTTCTGCCTGTCAACATATTCGGAGTTCCATATATTTCCAATTCCGGCCAGCTGCAAGATATTTTGAGTTCCAGATATTCCCAATTCATGCGACCCCTCCCATCACTGTCAAAACCTTAGACCAGTTATAGAGTAGACACGCTTGGAAGTCTAGCCTCTGAAGCCAACATCTACTGCCATATCACCAATCTTGACGTCACAGCAGTGACGTCACGCATTGTATGGAAAACTTTCAGATTGTGTCTATTTCAGATTCATGATGTTTTTGGGTTATTTCTAGCTACGGTCAAAAACGATATCGGTTAAGTTATAATGTGTTATGTGATATCGGCTTCAAAGTTATAATGTGTTTTGAAAATAATAAGGTATGGTAGCCTACAAAACTAATTTATTGTCATGCTGCAATGAGTTCACTTACATCATAACCAAGGATAATATTACAGTTACAACTTACAATATTTATGTGTATAGATTTCAACTTGAAAAGATATTCCACTTTTTTTCCTAAAAATTTCAGTGCAATTATATGCTGGGCAGAAGATTACCATTTTCATAGATAATAATTACATAAATAAATAACAATCTGCTATGGAAAACAAGCTATGTTTACCAACAGTGTAAGTTAAACAATAAACACCACAAACACTTACACAACAAACTCAAAAAATTTTCTATTATTTCTATACAATGCGTGACGTCACTGTTGTGACGTCAAGGTGGGTGGATTTGGCAGTAGATTTTAGCTTCATCGACTTTCAGTATGAATCAACGAGCTAAAATATAGTAAACTACAGAGTGGCTGAGTGGCCGCTATTCCGGGCCGTGGAATTGGAAATATCTGGAACTCAAAATATCAATGTTAAAAAATGTCCTATGCTTGAAAACTGTTGCTGGGTGGAACTCCGAATATTTGTCAGATAGTGGAATTGGAAATATCCGGAACTCGAAATATGTTGCTAGGCGGGATTGGGAGTATCTGGAACTCAAATTATTTGTTTGTCAGATGGCGGAATTGGAAATAACTGGAACTCAAAATATCAGTGCCAAAGTTGGAGTACTGATAATGTGTTTGTTATTGAGAAATGGTTCAAGTCTGATTTATTTTCTGGAATGATATGGACTATAGTGAGGTCCACGTTATAATGACAGTGGATAAAGATAGAAGAATAGCAATGCCGATTCTCTGCATTAGTTAATCATATTTCCAAACTATCAAAAACATAATTGGCACCATTGTGTACCTAGAAAAGGATAGTGCCACCGGCTTTGTTGAATGATAGACAAGGATAGCAAAACCAAAGTTGATCAAATACTGTCATTATATCGTGGACCTCACTATAATCAGCCCACTTAGGGTAATTCATAGCTCATTATATATTAATTTTGGACGGAAATATTGGACTTGAACTTTAAACAGTAGAAACAACTTGGCTGATTTTTTTTGACTTGTTTTTCATTATCAAAATTTGGGAATAGAATACTTTTGGACCTGGTCTGTCGTTCTTTCTCAATTATATTCATTATATTCATACATATTATGCAAGTTTTCAAAACTCTGTTATCTGTTTCAACAAACAAGACTGATGACTGTTGATGTGTTGATGAATTCATTTTAGGCTAACTATAGAACCCTTCATTTGTTTTGCGATAAATTTGTTTCATCCCACATCCACACAGTCTTGCTAATAACGATCGATATTGTGAATTCGATATATTTCTAATTCCACATACTTCAGCAGCTGACAAGATATTTTGAGTTCCACCCATTGATATAGAGAATAAACGGTTAAACGGTTAAAGATTAGGAAGAGCGAAGTCCGCTATGATGCCACTGCGCTAGTGTAGCTGTGTAGTGGTTCGCCCACATGCCTCAGCGAACAGTGTCCACACGTGCGAATGCAAGCCCATACACGTATGCTCACCCGAGGCAAACGTACGTGTGTACACCGTTTAAACGGTTAAAGATTAGGAAGAGCGAAGTCCGCTATGATGCCACTGCGCTAGTGTAGCTACCAGAAATTTCGGGCAAGAAGTCGGGTATTTGTATTCGCTGTGTAGAAAAAGAGCCTTTTTCAAATGATAATATTTTTTTATTGAAGCAATGAAAAATATTCAAAGTATGGTAGTTTCATGCAGTGCTTATGGATGTACGAATCTGCATGCACCGGATAAAAATATTTCTTTTCATACATAAGTATTTTTATATTTTCATCGGTCATGTTTCATGCAGGCTAAGCCTAGTGCCAAATGATCGTTTCAAGGAATATTGTGCTTAGGTTGATTCATTATCATTTGCCAAGTAATAAAATATAAGTTTCGGTAATATTATAATAAATATTTTATTTCCATAGATCCAATATAGGTATCCATATTCCATTCCATTAATTTGTCTTATATTGTAATATTTTGTGAACTATGAAAATATTGTATGCTAAATTTGTATTATAAAAAATATTATCTGCTAAAATTGTCTATAAATTCTTCATCATTGCTATTGTTTTATTTTTCCCGTTCTTATAATATGTAGTTATTTATTATCTTATATTAAATATAGGAGTATAGAGTATAGTTAGGTACCTATACTTAAGTTGCAAAACGAATGAGAAACAGTTTCACGAAATATTGTGATAATGGCTAATTTATTATTATTTGCCATCTAATAGAATATATGGTAATATTAGCGATCTATAATTTTTGTTTTATTTTTCCCGTTCTTATAATATGTAGTTATTTATTATCTTATATTAAATATAGGAGTATAGAGTATAGTTAGGTAGGTACCTATATTTAAGTTGCAAAACGAATGAGAAACAGTTTCACGAAATATTGTGATAATGGTTAACTTATTATTATTTGCCATCTAATAAAATATACAGTAATATTAGCGATCTATAATTTTTGTTTTATTTTCTCCGTTCTTATAATATGTAGTTATTTATTATCTTATATTAAATATAGGAGTATAGAGTATAGTTAGTACCTATAGGTACGTAAGTTGCAAAATGAATGGAAACAGTTTCACGAAATATTGTGATAACAGTTGATTTATTATTATTTGCCATCTAATAAAATATATGGTAATATTAGCGTTCTATAATAAATGTTTTATTTTCCATATCCTAAATACATGGTAATAGGAAAATATTGTAAAAATGAGATTCATTTGCTAATAGAATGGATCAAAATCTGTAGTGAGGTAGGTTCACTAAATTAGATGTTTGGTCGAGTTAAAAATAATGTTCAATGAACAAATCATTGTATCATATGTTAATGGAAATGACGAAAAGTTGAAAAAAAATTATATTGAAATCCATCAAGTATGTCGAAAGATATAACGCAATGAAAGTCGATGTTTTCCCATATAAGTCTGTCTGGGCACCTGACTTCTTGCCCGATATTCAATGGCGACGAGAAATGAAGGAGGCATCATGCTTCCAAACGCTTGAAGGTATAGCTTAGTCATCTAACTATATAATATATCAATGGTTCCACCGGTCTGCACAATATTCGGAGTTCCCCCTGTCAACATATTTGGAGTTCCATATATTTCCAATTCCGGCCAGCTGCAAGATATTTTGAGTTCCAGATATTCCCAATTCATGCGACCCCTCTCATCACTGTCAAAACCTTAGACCAGTTATAGAATAGACACGCTGGGAAGTCTATTCCTGTTACGAATTGAATATGGGCAGCCATGACAGAGAGAGGCAAGAAGCGGCGGAGAATTTGAATGGCCCTATTGATATAATGGAAACTTGCATAAAAGACAAGGTGTAAATCAGTTATATTTAATGAATACTACATTGAATTTTCATTGAGAATTTTAAATATATGTATTACAGTTGTTATGCATCAATAAAATTAATTGTTTGAATTGCTTTACTTGAAGCCTTGGTGAAATTAATGTAGCCCAAGTTAGTGTTAATACTTCTTAGCCATACAAGTGCTCTACTAAGTTGAAATGCCATACCGTAACTGAAAAATTATGATTTTAGAAATTGAATTAATTAAATTTTTTATGCTATTTTGAGAAGGGAATTCGAAAAAACTAGTTTATGAAGACGTTTCTGTGTGTGTGTGTGTGTGTGTGTGTGGTGTGTGTGTGTGTGTGGTGTGTGTGTGTGTGGTGTGTGTGTGTGTGTGTGTGTGTGTGTGTGTATGAGTGTATGTGCGTCTGTGTACACGATATCTCATCTCCCATTCAATGCAATGAGATGAAATTTGGAACTTAAATATAAAGCTGCGTACACATATACGCGCTTCCAACCCGCACCGAGCATGCTCTGCCCTCATTCCTCCATCATACCGCAGTCGCTCCGCCCCCACTCTGCAGTCGCACCCATCATGAACGTTATGGAAGATGTTAGATCTTCTCGCGTTCCCCGGTCGAGCCACTCTTGCTCCCCGGTCGATCATCAATCGCTCTGCTGGAGTGACGTTCGGTTGCAGAGCAGAGCGAAAGTCTGTACGCACCTTAAAGATCCAACACGAATAATTTTGATCAAATGCAATTCAAGATGACGGCAAAGTATGATAGTCAAAAAAATAACAAACTAAGGCCGGTATTAGACGGTAATATTTCTGTCATATGTAGATCATATGAAATAAGTTATACGAAATCATATTTTCATCTTTTTTCATGTTACCGTCTAATACTATTACTATCTAATACCGGCCTAACATGATCATATAATATAAGCTGATGTCTATAGTTCATTCCAGTCAAGTTTGCAATACCATCATAATCATAAATATAATAATAAATTAGTCATAGAAATCAATTTAATTCACAAAAACACACCTATTCCTGCAGTGGCAGACTGGCATTAGAGGCTCTGTCATGGCTGCCCTTAGTTCGCCGTGTAACACATTATAGCTCGTTGGTATGAATATACAATGGGCCGTGTCTATTCTATAACTGGTCTAAGGTCAAAACAACGAGAACAACATATAACCTAAAATATAAGATAACAGAAATTTCAGCGTAACTGAATAAGTAGTTATGAAGTGTTATCAGTTCAGAAGAGTCACAGTGTAAGAAGTTAACAACTGTTCTATTTTTGTTTGTTTTATCTATCATATTCAGAACAATTTTATAATGAGTTTCTTAGGTAAAGTGATTATTATTACAGGCGCAAGCTCAGGTATAGGTTCAGCTACAGCAATTCACTTAGCAAAGCTGGGTGCCAAGCTTTCTCTTTGTGGCAGAAATAAAGACAATCTAGAAAAGGTAGCTAATGAATGCGAAAAAGTTGGCAAATGTAAACCACTTACAATCATTGCCGAACTTAACAATGAAAGTGACACTAGAAATATTGTAGATACAACTATTCGTCAGTTTTGTAAGCTGGATGTGCTTATCAACAATGCTGGTGTTTTAGAGACCGGGTCTATAGAAAATACGTCATTGGATCAATTTGATCGCATTTTCAACACAAATGTGCGATCTGTATATCACTTGACAATGTTGGCTGTACCACATCTGATAAAAACATGCGGCAACATTGTAAATGTATCCAGTGTGAATGGACTTCGATCATTCCCGGGTGTCCTGGCATACAATATGTCCAAGTCTTCAATTGATCAATTCACCCGATGTGTTGCCTTGGAACTGAGTTCTAAAAAAGTGCGAGTGAATAGTGTCAACCCAGGCGTCATAAAAACTGAATTACAAAGAAGAGGTGGTCTTGACGAAGAGGCGTACCAGAAATTTCTTGAACGCAGTAAAGAAACTCATGCACTTGGTCGTCCTGGCGATGCTGATGAAGTTGCCAAAGCTATAGCTTTTTTAGCTAGTGATGAAGCTAGTTTTATTACTGGAGCTAATTTGCCTGTAGATGGAGGAAGACATGCTATGTGTCCACGGTAAATTAGTTTGTTCAAATATTTTTTAATAATTTGGGTACGGTAACTATGAATTTATGCATTTGGTTAATACTGTTTCATTTTTAATAAACTTTTTTAATTAAATATTGGTTTGTCTGATTATAAATAGGTATTTATTATCTCATCAGTTTTTTTAAATTGGGCACATGGTCATATCTAAAGAAAAAGGTTTTCTTGCAGTTGCAGACCTGCACTCATATCTGAAGAAACAGGTCTTCTTGCAGATCTGCTCTCTACTTTTGTCATATAACGTGGCTAAAGTAAAAAAGTGAGTTAGTAATGCTACGTTGCAATTCTCTGTAAATCAATGGATTTCAACAATTACTTAATAAATCGACTGTGTCAAAGAATAAAGTAAACTTCCTTACATGAATAGTTGTGGGGCTATGACAAAAAAACCGCGCAGCTGAATTTGGATAGAGGTGGACTGGTCACCCTGAGATATGTTCAAATGATTGTGGTATCTAAATCATAGTTTTACTTTATAATTGTAAATAGGCTATAATATCCAAATTCATATAATAATGCTAATTTATAATATCATTTTGATCAAGAACTATGCTTACTAGTTCTTTAATTCTTGCGAGCATTCCCAAAGCTTCAGAAGTTGTAAAAATGCTTAAGTGTCATTTCCTCTGTGTAAAGGTATGTTCAATTGATGTAGTAGACCCTGTCCAATAAGGTAGTTTTTTCAGGCCGCTTGAAATGGTCTTCTTATCCTTAATAGTATACAGGTCTTCAAACCTCATGGCAAGTAAAGTAGATAAGATTCTGTATCTGCTGGGGACATTTTTTCTGAGGATGATGCCCACATAAGCTCTACGCTTGTGCGTGGGTAATGAGGCGGATGATAATTCGAGATATATTTTTGCTAATCAATGTGGAGGCAGGTTCTCCTAAGCTGTATTGTAGATAATTGATTCCAATGTGTAGAGCGACATCTGTGATTTTTAATAAAAGTAAAGCGAGTTATAATATTTATTTATTCTATTACATACTTCAAGATTACACAACATAGTTTTCAAGCTCTTCAATGAATGTAATTTTTACATCTTATTCCCTGTCAACACGTCGTAGCTACTTGATATATCAATTGACATCATAATCGATGTATTCTTACAGTCGATGTACACACATATAATCGATACACTACAATTACTGTAAAACTGTAATGGGTGATCATCAATTATTATTGTAGAAAACAATTATGTTCAAGGCTTAGTTATTGGACTGGATAGGCCCCAAGTCCCAAGACAGTTGAATATAAGTATGCCAATTTTGAACACATCTTTTCCATACTCGTCCAGTGCCAATCTCATTCCACTAAGTTTGTAACTTTGTGAGTGACAAGTGTTCGTGCTTGAAGGCTCTCATATCAATCCAAGGCAAAACACCATTATACAGTTAGGAAGAGACTTGGGCTCTCGCTGGGTTTGAAACAGGGGATTAATAGAGGAAATGGCTGGGAGTAAGGAATATTCCTCAGCAAAGCAGGAATCTATGGTCTCTTTCCCATTTTTTTAAGGTATTTTAGAGTGATCTTTTACACTATTAGCGTAGAGTAAAGAAAAAATATTTCTGTCATCTCTGCTATTAGGTAACTATAGCCAACTGCATAAAAATAGTACGTTGGAAATTGGCGCAGATGAGCCCCCCCCCCACATACACACGCACTGATGGACGTTGTTAATTCGACTTGTGTACTTTAAAGTATTAGTTGTATCGCATTTATAATCAGTTGTAGACAATATGATCAACTCTTATTTGACAATGTTGCACTCATCTGTTCCAAATTCCATCGAACTATTTATGCGGTTAACTATACTAGTAGTTCTGTGAACAGTAGACCTCGCGCAGTTATAAACCGCAGCCTCCTCTTATACTGTACATAAAAGTAAATCCTGTCTGTATGTCGAGTCCATTTAGTTCATTTAACAATAAAAAATGTACCGATACAAATGAAAAAAGAAAAATAATACGAACTTATGCAATAATAAATAAATACAAACAAAAAAATACCACCTAATTCAAAAATGAAAAGTACAAAGGTTTCAAATACTTATGAAAAAATATATATATAAAAAATTGAGAATCAAAATTCCAAAACTTGAAGAATATAATAACAAATGATGAACAAAAATTTTATCAATAGAATAAATAACATTTATAACTGAACGACGTCCCAAACCACATCGACACTCACTGATACACCAACTATTTATTTGATCAGATCATGCTTACACAAAATTTAATTATCACCATTATAACGCTTTCCGGAATTTAGCGCGGGAAAACCAGAAGACATCTAGGCGACCAGACAAGCTGTTATAAGATCCTATTTAATAGTGCATTAAAATTGCATGCAATGAGGCATGCAATGAGGCATGCAATTTATAGTCTACACAGCTGCAGATTTCTTACCAATTTACATATTGAATAGATATGTAATTTGTATTGAATAGAAATTTAGATATTGAATTGCATGCAATTTATAATCCACTCGACAGCTGATTTATGATGAATAATTCTAGTCTGATTTTTTTCTCTAATATTGGCGTATGAAGGAGGCTCCTTTTTCCTTTTATATTATCCTTGAAATGCAAAATTTCCAAAAAACCTTGTATATACGTCGACGCGCAATTTAAAAAGGAACATACCTGTCAAATTTCATGAAAATCTATTACCGCGTTTCGCCGAAAATGCGCAACATATAAACATTTGAACATTCAAACATTTAAAGATCAAGAGAAATGCCAAATCGTCGACGTGAATCTTAGACCTCACTTCGCTCGGTCAGTAACCATACTAGGTACAGTAACTATATTACCCACAGTATAACCATATTGACAATCACGCATTTGATTGGCTTGATCACGCGGTACAAATCCACCATCAAGATTCCAAACAAACGTTATAGTCCTATCTTTTTGCATTGGAAATTTGGAACTTATCCCTACTTTTACCGATTGGAAACATATTTTGAACTTCCGAAGAGTTTGGTATAACATTTTCGAAGGGAAATTGATTATACTTTTATATTGACCAATAAAGTTTATTTAAATAACACTAATAACGCTTAAACATAATTTTTTCTTCCCTTGGGCTCCTCGCGAACCACTTCCAGAGCATTCGCGGACCACTTTTTGGGAACCACTGTTCTAGATGAATATGCAGAAAGATAGATTTCAATTTTTTTGTATTTCCTCATCCAATTTATTGAATCGAACTTCTAATAATCTAATTTCAAAATATTTTTGCGGATCAATTGGATATAAAATTTTAAGAAATAAATATATAAATCACGGTTGAATATATTCAAGTTTTTTTCCCGCCGCCGCCATGATGATTCCAAATATTTGTATTTTATAATGCAGCTTAGGTACCGTATAGTGGATTATAAGTAAAATCGCTCGCCTTTACTTATTAAAGCATATTTCCGTGATTACATCGGTATAATCTCTTTCAAGTTTTTTATATATTCAGTATATAGTTTTAGAACTTTTAATAGTAAATGGTAGATAATTGCCAGTAAAAATGAAAGGTACCTAGGTAACGTACCCTAAAAGCTGATTCTCCAAAAAAATACTAATAAAATTTTTAAATATCTCATGATATTGTAATAATATTTATTGTTCCATTTACAAAAAATGATCAAGTTCTCAATTATATTTGAAGAAATTTGAATAATCATGTAAGCAATTGAAAAAGAAAACACAAAACCCATAACCATTATTATTTATATTCAGCGATATTTCAAATCTGCTGAAGTGATATTTTAATACCACTGCAAGTGGTATTGATGGCGAAACTCATAATATAAACAGCTATTGAACATGTTATGGGTAGGCTTCTCAGGTAGGGACACATAGGTCGGTAGGTCCGCGACACGATGATGGTGGTAGGAGAACACACATATCCGTGCGACAGCAGTGTCTCAGTTCTGTAGTGCTGCTGTGGTATGATTTCTGAATGTGTTAAACTATTGTTAATAATATATCACTATTAAAGCTTGTTACATCCGATTTAAAATTATATTTTTCAATTTTAAACTAATTACCTGTAGACAAAGAAGATGAGAATCATATTGCTGTTATATATTTCGGTGCATAGCAATACCACAATCAGTCATGTATCGTAAATATATATCAGCAATAAAATTGTTATCTTCTGCCTTATGTATCTAAACTTAATTAGTTTTATATATTATTTAAGACACAGTCACGTGTTCTTTCTTTTATAGGGGAGTCCGATCTCACTAGGAATCAAACCTGCAATCTATGCTAGAAAATCAATCTGAAAACAAACCAATACTTTTTGTTGTTTATTTTATTTTATTATTTATTACATTACGTATATTATTTCTTTGGCTTAACTCATTATTTGGTTCAACTTTTTTTCCGTTCAACCATAAATTTCTCATCACTTTGATCGTACAAAACTGGAAAATTCCGTGTCTCTTCAATAAGTTTTTCACTCTCTATGTTAAACGAGTCCGCACCGTCACCGTCAAAAAGTAAACTAAACTAGTCGGTGACGACGCGGGTACGGCTCAGGCAACAAACACGGTGACGGTGCTGACGCGGTGCGGTAGTATGTGTCCCTACACGTTTGAAAGCATTTGTTTTCTCACTCGCCGTAGTACGTCCGGCACTCGGCCGTACCGCGGCGCGGGCTCGGTGCGGATTTGTGTGTCCCGACCATTAAGAGAATCAATCATATAAGTAAAGACGTCTTTTGAAAAATATTTTGAAATAAGATTATTAGAAGGTCAAACCAATAAATTGGATGAGGAAATACAATAAAATTGAAATCTATCTTTTTGCATATTTATCTCTATCAGTAGTTTCCAAAAAGTGGTCCTCGAAAGCTCTTGAAGTGGTCTGCGAGGATCCCGAGGGAAGAAAAATTGATGTTATGGGCGATATTATTGTTATTTAAAAAAAAAATGGTCCATATTAAAGTATAATCAATTTCCCTTCGATAATGTTATACCAAACTCTTCGGAAGTTCAAAATATGTTTCCAATCGGTAAAAGAAGTGATAAGTTCCAAATTTCCAATGCAATAAGATAGGACTATAAAGTTTGTTTGGAATCTTAATGGCGGATTTGTCGCAACGTGTCGGCCAATGGCTATATTGTGGGTAATATAGACCCTGTAATACTAGGTACTAGCCAGCAGTTTATTATCCATTTCAAATAAATATCTTCTGTCAACAAATATACTTTCATACTCATTCCAATTTCCAATCACCGATTGATTTATGCTATGTAGGGTAGCTCAAATAGACTAAATTTATTAGGGTTGCAAAAAACAGAAAATCGTTCAAATAATGCCAAATTCAGGCATATCTCTGGCGAAAAAATGTCTAGGTCCTAGTTTAAACGGTTCAACTAGGACCTAGACTTTTTTTCTAGACACAATTTTTCTTGAAAAAGCTGAGAAAATTGTCGAATTTTTCATATCTTTCAATTTTTTTCAAATCCAAAATATTTTGAGTGCTTTTTCGCTTCCATATAGATACTGATTCTAGTTTTTGGTTGGACTCTTATTATTTTGAATTAAATAAATGTAGGAAACGTAGTGTAACCTATTCGAAATACTATAAGCATAATATACTAACTCACCACTATATTGGATAAAAATGTAAAGAGTATAAATAAATAAATTTTATTTGTATGTTTAACGACTGCCGTCGTATGTATTAATCAACCGAGACTTTGTTTTGTAAAACTAAAATTAAGAAAATTACAATTATTGAAAAAATTGTTTTTTTTTCAGTACAAAAATCAAAACTATATTGTGTTACCTTGAAAAAAAAACACTGAACATTGATAATTCATATTTAAAACGTTTTTTATTGTTGATTATTTGTTCAATTGACAGTTGAATATTATGCACTTATAATGAAAAAAGTTTAAATTGCATTTAGTTTTAATTTGGAACTTCTGATACCTGCAGGGATTTCCAGCCTCTTTCCACTGATTTGTATTTGCATTACTGCAGAAATATGCAAAACCATAATTTGCGAATTTGTTAATACTCTTTATAGTTACTAAGCTCCATTTTGAATTCAAAAAATCTTATTAGGTGAGCACTGTCCTTAATGACAGGGGTGCCCACATCCTCAGGGAAGAGGGCAAGTACACTGTCGGGAGGGGAAGATTTTAAAACAGTCATTTGTGGAGAGGGGGGTTAACAATAATGGAGGGGGGCGTCACCAGTATTTATGAGCTTGATATACATTTCAAAAAAAAAAAAAAGATAATGTAAGACTTGTAAAAAATGAAAAAAAAGAAGTAGATAATAGACCACTATTTTTCCATGTGGAACAAAGAAAAAACCTAATCCCATGCAGAAAAATTACGATTATAACACAATAGGCCTATACATAGGTGTGTCAGTAGTCTTTTATCGTTAGGGCTACTGTTGAATAGAAATAAAAATGAAAATTCAAATACCTACCCTTTTGTGAAATTATTTACTCATTACAAGTCTTCATAATGATAATGGCATCATAGCCAAAACATGTGAATGAATAATTTTACAAAATGGTACTTGTATGCCTATAACTTTCTAGTGTTATTGCCGGGCCCGGTTGCCGAAAAGTTTGTTAATTTTAATAATGAAGTCATGAAAAACTATCAGAGAAGGCATTTCTTGTAATAAAAGGTTCCTCTGATTGATTCTGGTCACATTCAATCAAGGTTGAAATTTTACAGGCTTTTGTGAAACCTAGCACAATGTTATAATTAATATAATTAATTAGCACTATACTCCTCACTTCTCTCCTTAGTCATGACCAGAGATCTGGATTGACTTTGTTTGGAAGTGGACCTGACTTGGTCCTTGTTGTAGGGTATGTCAAAAATAAACACATATTCACGTTTTTTACTTATAGTCAAACATATATAATAGATTAGAAAATATATATCAATTTTACAACTTCTCATCAAGATGGACTTACCTGCAAAAGCATTACAGGTTCAGATGATTTTTTTTGTGCTGGCCTCAAAATATACCTCCACAGAGTAGACTGCTGGTAACTCCATTAACCACTTCTTGATTTGTGCCCTGAAGCTCCTGATGTCTAGAATTATTAGGTACCATTTCAGGTAGAGCGTTGTACATCCTCAGCGCTAGCACCAGAAATAATCCTTCTTGTTCAGAAAGGATTGCTCTTGAAGTTCTTGAAGATGTGTCGCCAGTGGTCCTGCATGGTAACCCACTGAGTCCAATATATATTGTGAGTGATTTTTTCTGCTGGAGTAGTACCTCTTTACAGCCAGGTGCATGTCCCCACTACCGAACTCCATAATTAATGTGCTATGTCAAATTATACGTCCATCAGAATTAGATGCTTCCGGGGAATCAAAAAGGCCTCAGTAGTCTAAGAAAAAATATTACCCTTGAGAGTTAAAAGCAGAACATAATAATGTGACTACTACAGCTGAGTCTAGCATCCAAGGTGAAACCCAACAGCTTTACTTCTGCGAAGCTATTGAGACAAAACTGCATGTAGACTAGTTTTCTGTGTTTTGTTTTTATTCAGCATCATTTTTCGGAACGTTGATCATTATTAGAAACAGAAGAGGAAGAGGGCCTATCACTGAACCCTATTTGAGGCACTCCATAACTTGCAAACAGCAAAATGAGTTTGCTCCATCAATTCAAGAGTGAGTACTTCTTATTTATGTCTTGGGTACTTTTACTTTTGAAGCATATCACCATTTGAACAATATTATTAGCAGTAACTGGGTCTAATAAACCTATGGTGAAAGTTTATATTTTAGTTTTGATTCATTAATTTGAAAAAGCTGCCATAAATGTCGATTGTCAATTGTTTTTTCGATATATCGAAGCATGAGTCATCGATACGAGTCGATACTCGATAGAGAGGAGCATGAAAAGCGCTCAATTTCCACTGGTGGGGATATCAGTAAACAGAAAGTCTCGTGCTTGTCTCGGTTTTCGTTTGCTAAATAATTAATATTTATTCTGCAACCTTGCAATTGCATTTGCAAAGGTGCAAGTTTGATTCCTGTGTAGTTTTGTGCAATTAACCCACGAGAATTATAAAGCTTCTTATTTACATTAACAATCTTCTAGGTAAGTAACTAACACTTGAGTCTAATTTTTTTAATATTGTTCTTCACTTATCAAACAGGATTGTGTGAGGTTAACTTGTACAGAACGTTTCCTACTATTATTGTGATATTGAATTACCATTTAACAAGGTAAGTAGGGTAGCTTTTGTCTTGAAAAACTATTTTCTAACCATCTGCAGTACCTTGCTTCAATCTTCTTTTTACGGTTAGATAAACTAGAATAGAATAATTATGAGTAAATTCATCTGCCGGCAGTCTGTGCATTCTTTGAGTCTACCGTAACTTGATTACAGGTGCATCGAACGACATAATTATTTCAAAAATAATAGTTGGTAGTTTATGTTTGCTTGTAGTTTTAGCCAAATTTTGAAAAACTTCAAGTATTTACTTATCCTCTTGATGTTTATTGTATGAGAATATTGATTTTATATGGTGGTTAGAATTTTCCTCAACCTAAAAATACTGAACGCAAATCCTGGGATATGTTACTGATGTTAGTTGATTAATGCATTGGCGTAGATTGCTGTTTGACATTGGCGGGGGGCGTACTGGGGGGTGCCCCCCAGCAAAGATTTCTTTGGTAAATAGCTTATTAAAATGGTTTTGGTTTGAAATGGCATATTTTATTTCAAAACTGTTTTAAATCCTCTTATTGGCAGTGGTAAGTTAATGGGTGAAGAAATAAAATTCTGAGTTAATAGTTTCAAGTTTTACTAAATTAAAATATAATTAAAAAAAACTGCATAATAAAACAGCATTAGTTGTATTGTTTGTTTTGAATACCAGCCATAATTTGAATATTCAATACATTTTTCTGGGGGACACAGCATATAGCCTACCATAAAATATTGGGGGGGACGCATCCCCCGTGTCTCCCCCCTCAGGTTCTACGCCTATGGATTAATTCACTTTAATCTTATTCAAGTAGAAAGAAAAATAAAAATCTCAGTACCCTTTTTGAATTATTTAATCACTTATTCAAGTACCATACAAATGTAATACACGTACAAAACAGTGCAAATGAATGAAATAACATGTAGACTAATGTAAGTTATAGACAATAATAGAAGTCTATGTGTGCTGGACGGCTGTTCCAAGTATTCTAAGTTAGTATTTCTGAACACTTCTAGCACGTTTATATTTAATACATTATTACCTACAACTTACCCTATACTACAATATTGACTAATATGAAAATATATATCTGGGTGACAAGGGATTTATACTATTAAACAGATCTATACTACCTATATACAGATTTATCATTCTTGTTAATTTGTTTATCCCTAAAAATCAACAACGCCTTTCTGCATCGAAAAAGTAAAATTACATTCACAGAGATTTTCTCCTAAAATTTAAAGTAGGCTGTAGGATGATCGTGTCAAAGCTTCTAAGCACACTGCCATCCATCATTCACTTTTCCTCTCAACAACCCTTAGCTTGAACGCAAAAGTTCATGTTCAATATTATTATGGAGTAAGATTTCTATAACAACTGAAAATGTTATATGAACTCTCTGTCATTGCGGACTGATCCTAATTGTAGGATTATGTTAATGTAACTTACTAAAATTTCAAATATCTGTTCAACTCACGAGTAAGCTTATTGTGAAAGTGAGACAATCAAATTAATGCTTCTATAAAAATGTGCTTAAACTTAACCCTTGATGAAAATTAAACCGGTACAGCTCCATAATAATTGAGGAACCGCTGAGGACGCAACAGGTTTCAATTTTATTTTTTGTATCAATGAAGACAATGTGCTAGACATGTACATGAAGTAAAGTGTATTGAGGCTGTTGGGGAAATGATTTTATTCTAGACATGTTAGATGACACATCGATTCTTTTTCTACGTAACGAGTCAATATTTTGAGGACTTGCCAACATGCTAATAAGCTGTGTTATGAGAACTACCTCTACCTTTAAAACTTCATGTCAATGTATTAAAATTGTATTTTTGATGGTGGCAAGGATTCAAGAATAAAATATGAATTTCCATTTTTTATTAATTCAATACAATTTTTTTTTCAATCCAATTTATTTCACCAAAATAGTACCAAGCTCTGGCAGTTAGACAAAAACAATAATAATTATTATTTCAAATAACTAGACAATACGGTTAGAGATGAAGACTACTGGCATAAGTAAAACACTTATTAAGCGGAGCTAGAAAAGTATAGACAAATATAACAACACCAATGTTAATCAAATACTGTCATCGTATCGTATGAGATAGTGCACATCACATTATTTTATTTACAAAGTGAAAGTCACACAGTTAAATTCAGTGCGTCAAGCTATTGGATAAAATTTGGTGTGTTGCTTGATGCACCTCGTCAAGGTTTCCATTAAATTTAAAAATTGGACATTCTAATATTAAATTATTGATTGTCTGTGTCTCAGCGCCACATTCACATACAGCAGAGTCAGCAAAGCCCCATTTATACATCAGACCTCCACATCTTCCATAGCCAGTGCGCATTCGGTTCAACCGAGTCCATGTTCTTCGTGGCAGTTCAAATCCTGTTGGTCTTATGATTGGGTCCAAATTCCAGGCACTGCCATTCTCAGCAAAATTATGCTAATGTTCTCTCCAGGCATTGGATAGGTCAAAGTTGGAGTCCACGGAATTGCATGGAGCATTCCTGGATTTGAGCCGCTGTCTTGGCATATTTTTAAGGTCTTCATGGATGGGTAGGGTCTGATTTTTATTTATTTCAGCAAACAATCTTTCAAGAGCTTTATGACGTCTCAGTAGTGGTGGTGGAATATTACTGAATACAGGGAGCCACTCTCTAGGAGTTGACTTGACAGTGCCTGAGATCATCCTCATAGTTGAGTTCAAAGCTGTATCTATCTGCTTGGTGTGAGCACTGTTCATCCATACTGGAGCACAGTATTCTGCAACTGAATATACCAGGGCCAAACCAGCTGTTCTCATTGTGTCTGCTGAGGCACCCCAAGATGAGCCAACAAGTTTTTGCAATATTATGTTGTTTCTTGTTTGCAATTTTGCTCTCAGCTTTTGAATGTGGCATCTGTATGTGAGCGACCTGTCAAGTGTAATTCCCAAGTACTTGGGAGTAAAATTGTGTCCCAGTACTCTCCCATCAAGTATAATATTCAGAGCAGTACCTGCCTCTTTATTATTTAGGTGGAAACATGAGGCCTCTGTCTTTGATAAGTTTGGACACAATCTCCATTTTCGAAAGTACTCCTGCTGGTCTGTAAGGTCAGCTGATAGTTTGTCCTCTGCCTCATTCATACTCTTACTCTGCACAGTCAAAGCAATATCATCAGCATAGATGAATTTCCTTGCATTCGTATGTGGCAGGTCACTTATGTACAGATTGAAAAACAATGGAAAGGACCGATCCCTGAGGAAGAGCATTGTGGAGCTGCCAATATCTATTTATGAATATTTCAATATACTGTCATTATAAGGTGGAACGTGGACCTCACTTTAGTTAATGGTATTTCAATATTATTATGATTTTTTCATCATCAGGTTTTTCACTCTATGATTGCCCGAGTGTAGCCTTATCTTGAAGCAATTTTTGCTCAAAAAGACTAAAATTGCCGCTCTCTATCAGCTGTTGTCCATTTTTATGAAAATATAATTATTAATATTTTCTCGACTGAAAAAATCTTGCATAATAATTTTCAAAAATGCCGCTGATATTCTATCATCTGTTCTATTGAAATCTCTGGTTGGAATCAATTTACAATATTCCAAATGACTTTTGTATGTTTTTCCCTCTCGTTATTGAGTTATTATAGCATACACAATACATTTTAAACTTGGTATATCGAGAGCCTATCTTTTTTGGTCCGAAAAAATACGAAGGTGTTGGTAAATTTTTTTACCCAACGAACTTGATCTGTAAAAAAGGTTAGATCATTTTTTCAAAATTTGAAGATGATTGATCAATGCGCTTGAAAATTATTGTGAAATATACAAGCAAACAATCAGACGGACAACGATTTTGTCCTTGAAGAGTAGGAGCTCGCTAACGCTCGTTCAATCAGAAGGTGCTTGGTCAGGGATGGTGGACAGGACACCCCATGATGGTGAGGTCGAGGAAATTCTATTGGAACGAGGCGAGCAGTATTTGATGTGTTTGTTGTAGCATGGTTATGCAGCAGGCAGTCTTCCTTTGTCAGCACGTCTCTCCTCTTGTCCTTAATCGCTCTCCGCAATTCTCTCTAGAATCTTGCTAAGTTGGTTGCCTCCCATCGAGTAAGGATAATGCTGTTTGTCCCATACTAGGCGGGACATTGGATTAACAATAATTTTCATGAAACATACTGTGGCGACTACAGTTCTCTAAGTACTTCGTACCGTCTCGTTAATCAGGGTAGTTGAAGTATAACCTGATTCCTGCCTGTGGTACACAAGAAAAGAAATTTCCATTGCAGAGAGTTTCTAATAAATGATTATGGGATATTATTTTTCTACAGGCGAGGGACTGAAATATTTATTTATGAAAACTAACAGGATTTATTCCAAAAATTTGCTTTCATAACTCAATAATTACAATTATTCATTATACACAAGTAAGAATACAAAGAAGTAAGAATATTAAGAATATAATTGAAATGCTATTGAAAGTTAGAATATTATAAAAAAGGGAATATATGTAGAATATAACTACATCACTACAAGTTGCAATACTGCAATAAAGTTAGATGAACGACAAGAAAAAGAAACAAAAAATCTTATTAAAGGTATATTTATTAGGTTTGTATGAAGTATGAAGTAGATATTAAATCACAGAAGGTGACTTGCATACTCAACTGTTTTAGAAACACAATTATCTAACGAAAGCTAAATAATTAAGACAAAAATAAAGCTTGCTTGATACTCTAAAATACCTAACAAATTTTTAATCATTTTCAAGGCAAACAATTACAAAAAAGAAGGGAAAAATAATATATTTTCTCTATAGCCTCTTATAATAACCTCTAATAATAATAACCTCTTATAGCTTAGGATTGACGATCCTGCTCGCACAATGTAACTTGGATTGTAGACAATAAAGTGATTTTTCTAATATTTTATCAAAAATTAATTACCATTTTAAACGGTAGATTTTTGTGATGAATTTCTTATTTACATAGGTGGATGATTTTTTGTGAGGTTTATTCTGTTTCTCTCAATATGCAAGCCTACATATCAAGTCTAATCTCACAAAATGTTTGTTCGTTCTTCAAATTGAATGAAATAAGTTATTCGAATTGAATTTCTATATTAATTTTACTATCTCTTATTTTTATCCCTAGTTATTGTTTTTCGAGATAGAAAACCCTTGTTTATAAATGGAATAGAAACCGTATTATTTATATCAAATCCTATTTATTCCTAGAGTGATAGAAATTGATCTAGGTCGTGGAAGATTCAAGTTTATTTATAGCAATTGTTTACTGACATTTTTGTTTGCTAAGTTTTCGATGCGCAGGTCATTCTTTTCCATTATGACGCATATTATGAAAATTGATGGAGATTTTATAATCTAAAAATACTAATGTCGCTTATCATTTTTCTTGAACGAGTGAGTGAATTCTTCATCATGATATTTAACAGTACTTTGTTACGCAGTATTTCATGCGTATTATGCTTATAATGGTAGCCTACGCGGACTCACTGTTGAATCATTGTAGATGCTTTTCATACAGGCCTATCTTTATTTTTCAATATTAGTTAGATCCATAACCTGACGATTTGGGAATAAGTCATGTTGAGCACTTCTTTTTTCATAGTTTTTAATTAGTGTCAATGACTTGATAAAATGTTTTTGTAAATTAATAGAATATTTTTAAATTATATGGAAAAATCTTTCATCCCTACCACTTGATTGCGAGTTACAAGTCTACCCCGAATGTTTCCTTTTTACTGACTGACTCTTCATTCAAAACCTATATTTTTTGTTCTAGCTTCGTGTCAAGGTGTCCCTTAACGTTCAAATTATATTTTTCTCAAGCTATTCTGTGTTTTTCTGTTGTAGTTTTCCGCGATTCATAAGTTTGTCGCACATTCTTGTAACTGATAGTGTCGTCATAGCATTATCTCGTCATAGAATCCAAACTTTATCTGCAATAATTGATGCGTAATTTATGTGACACGTCTGTTCTTAAGTCTTACAAAACTATTTAATCAGTTAATTACATGATGCTTGGGTGTAGAATACATTATGCAAGTACTATAGGCACCGTTTCTATGGTTCTCAGAATTTATATATTATCAATTTGCTGTAATGATACATAAATCTTGTCAATGGTTGATTGAATTCTGATAAAAATATCTCAAAAATTCAAAATGTTTTTATTGCCGTGAACAAATACGGTACATGTTATTGACAAAGTCATCAGGTAAACATATACATACATTATACATACATTTCACATACTCAAAACAGAGAAATACTATCACAGCCAACAGTTCCGGTAGGCTACTTAGTTTCTTCACAGTTATATACAGTCATATTTTTAATTGGCAATAACAATATTATAATAGACGCCAAATATTAACATGAAATATCAGCTGCCAACATCTCTTCAATCGAATAAAAAGTCATATCTTTGAATAGTCTGGAAATTGCGTACCTCAACGATCTAGAATTTTTATCACGGATACTCTCAGGTAGTTTATTAAATAATTTTATACCGGTATATACATATAGTGATGTGGATCGAGAATATTCCCAGTGGGAAGGAACTTATGATTTGGCAATATTTCCGAGGGCAAGAAATTTTGGGAATTTAAGGGAATTTATGGGAACTTAAGGGAATTTATAAAATTGTTCTAAAAATGATTGAAATTTATCAATTCCACTCATATTTTACATCAATATAATCAATAAATCATCATTCTATTCGATATTGATCAAGCTCAGCCACATTTTACATTGATATAATCAATAAATCATCATTCTTTGAGCCTGTTTTTTGCTCACTCACTCACTGTCTCTTAAATATTCGTACAGTCCAGTCAATGAAAGATTATAGAGGGAAAATTTTGGAGCACAATTTTTGACCCCGTAGCTCTTTTAAGGGTAGTAAGGGGGTAAACATATCAAAAGTCCTCACTCCTACCCCCTGTGCTAAGGTGGTAGGGGGTGGTTTGAAAATGCCATATTATGTTTTTTGCATATATCTCGAACAATATGCGCCTTTCGGAAATTTTTGTCGAACACAATCATAATATTAAAGCTCAAAAATTATCCTACAAGTTTCATTTCCAACATTTTTCCATATCTCTCATAGTTTTCTAGTTATGAGCTCTCTTAGGTATCACATTTTGAAGAAAACCCTTCCGGCTCCGATTTTTTCATATTTTTGGCTTTATAAATTTTTAACGATTCATTGAAAAAATCCGTGCTAATCATGGGCTCATAGAGCATTATATTCTCTTCAATTTCATCTATGGTCTCATTATTTTACGCCTCTCCTAACGATTGTTACAGCCGTTATAGTGTTGAGTGTGAAATCTTCAGTTTAACAACAATAGATCAATTGTCAGGGAAATTGGGAGGGAATGTTTGGAACACAATATTTGACTTCACAGCTTTGTTTGAACTAGTTAGAAGGTGAACATATTAGAAGTCCTCATCCCTACTCCTTGAGGGATGAGGGTAGTTTAAAAGTTGATTTTTTCAATTCTGGCTGACCCGCATGTAACTGGGAAACAATGCATTTCAGCGACATGGCTAACTGAGTAATAATGAAGCTAGATAAATTTCCTACAAGTTTTGTACAGTAGAGTTTTGTGATATCTTCTTTAGTTTTTGAGATATTCACTTTTAAAAGTGTAAAATCTTTGAAAAGACAGTTATTCTTCCAATTTTTTGCACTTTCAGGGCTCATTACTCAACAAGAATGCATCGAAAAAATGTAATTTTTTTACATGGGGAAGGAGTGAGGAGTTTTAATATGATTACTCCCTTACTATCCTTAAAAGAAGAGCTACGGGGTCAAAAATTGTGTTCCAAAATTGTCCCTCTATAATATTTCATTGACTGGACTATAGGAGTATTTAAAATACAGTGAATTGTAGAGCATTCAATTCTCTTCAATTTAATGTATTATTTCATCATTTTATGCTTTCCATCAATTTTTATTGTTGAGTGTGGTAAGAGTGAGGACTTTTTATATGCTTACCCCCTCACTATCCTTAAAATGACTGCGAGATCAAAAATTGGGTTCCAAACTTTTCCATCTTTTTGAGCATTCGTTGCCTGGACTAGTATCTCATTACAAGTTAAGTGAGCCTCAATAACTCTTGAAAGGTGTGAGCTGTGGAATTATTTTCTTTTTAATATTGAATTAAACTGGAGTATGCTCCTTGTTTTAGTTTAGCCTATTTTGCTGTATTTTTTAATTTCTAATTTTTGGATTAATATTCTACTCTAATCTTTATTTAGGGGGTCAATTATTTTTGTGCGGAGAAATTGAATAAAATCATGCAATGAAAGTTAAATTACACTCAATACTTTGTTGACTTTGTTTACCTGATTTACAGGCATTTATTAGTAAGTAAAAAAATCTTATTCAACTTGTAAAACATGAAAGTAGCATAATAATAGTGGTGCAATTGAATGATTTATTGAATGCTCATTTCTCCTTTCAGTCTATGATCAGTCTATGAGCTTCAAATTACTGTTTTCTTTGAACTTACTACAATTTATAAGTTATTCATCCTTATATTTCTTACATAAATCTGTCATATAACAGGTGATTGAGACCATGTGTAACAAAAACGTCTTTTTCGGTCATTTTTTTATGAAAGAAATCATAAATTTCCTTAAGTTCCCATAAATTCCCGGGAATTTATGAATTTTGAGAATATTTCCCTTAAATTCCCTGGGAATATTTCCTCAATCTTAAATTCCCGGGAATTTTACATCACTATGTACATACATATTTTGTGTATATGTATAATACCCGCCCGGTATTTATTTGTTTACGCTCTCATGTTAAGTGCTGATGTACATCGCATCTTAGATCGAATTGCCTCAGATTATCCTTGACAAATGTCAGAGCTTGCAGCATAAATACACAGGACAGAGTCATGATGCCATTCCTTATAAAGAATGACCTGCAGGAATCCATTCTACCAAGATTAAAAATGGTTCGCAGAAAATACGAGTCCAAATAATACGAATAGTTTATCTTTTTCACTTCATCAATTTTATTCCAAATTTCAGATAAAAATATACAAACTAATTTTCATTATTCATTAGTAACTATTATTTTATGACAGTCATCATTTCTAATACCGTACGTCATTAGAGTTCATTACTCTATCCTAATCTATTATCGCATACTGTAACTCCATTACATTTCCGGACTCCCACAAGCTCAAACGGATGAGTTTAATTTCATGAATGTCTTCTCTATCTGCTAGTCATAATTTTATCAATCAATTTGTAAATATACTAGCCCATTCTTGATTTTTTTTTGAAACTGTTGAATCTTGAGGAATGGATAAAGACCAGATTTTCTACTTTCTTCTTACAATATAGTTCATCGATCGTCACTAGTACTAGAAAATTAAGTATTTTTTTGTTGCTTATCCAAATGAACTAAGTAGCTTATGAAACTTTTTTTCGAGAAATTCAATTCTTGAATAACTTATGTAAATAATGGAGTTGTAGTGATTCCTAGAGAAAGGAATTTTAATAATAATACAATATTGTATAGTATATTTTTCCCATACAAAGATACGACTTCTTAAGCTATGTGTACTCAGTGCTTTTTTACGGTGAGGATATCATGGACTGATGAAGTTACCAAGGGTGGTTCTGAGGATAAATTAGCCAACGTCTTGAAATTTAAAAAGCACAAATACTTGTGCCTCATGATACGTAATGGAAAAAATTTCCAGGCTAGTTAACCTGTGAGCCTGGTTAGGAAAAACTTCTACTCAATTCTTCTGGAGCGCGACTAATTAAGTAATTATTGTCCATATATAATTTGCCCAAAATATTATGCCTTGAGAAGAATAAATTTTTGCTCCAACATCTTATTTAGTAGTCATCGATAAGTAAATCAGTTTCTTGAGTTCCACATATTTTGGGTTTCACTCCATTTATTCTATCATATAGACCTAACAATAATCACACTTTCCTCGCTAAAAAATATCTTCTAATATCCAAAGACAGAGTGCATCGAATCAACTTGAGAATACTTCATGTGTTTTTTATAGTCTACTAATACAATTTATGAAGAATTGTGAAACCCCATTTCAAGTACGGCGACAGATTGTACTACATTTGTATACAATTTTTTTTTCGCTTTAATTGTATACAATTTTTCAATTTATGTACACGATTATATTCAGGCTATATATTTCATGAATTCAGATTTTTGGACACAATATATTTTTTGGTATCTTTATTCATGTAATAAAGATTTAGAATCTATTATTGATAGAAAATGTTTTTTCTTGATTTCGGGTGGGTACAAGAATGCCTAAAATATTTCCTAGTGAGGTATGGATCACTTTGTATTTAAAATATGTTATAGAATAAATAAAATAAGATTTCTAACATAATTTCTGATGAAGCACAGTTTTTACTGTTATCTCTATCGTACTGGGCATTAATTTATGGATTACATCAACGCAAACAGCCTTAGAACTGGTGAACGTCTTGCTATTTGCTTCTTAAATTAATAAAAATAATATTTAGATTATCATGCTCGTCATTATCGCGTGCAATGTCTGGTCGGCTTTTGCGGTGCGGTGCCGTGTTGCTACATCCAACTTTTCGCCGTCTCTTCTCTTCTTTCCCCTCCTCTTCCCACTTCCGTCGCTCACTCCTATCTCCGGCTGTAAGCATGCCACATTGACCTCGCTCCTCATATTTGGTCTCTTATTTAGACGCGAATTGGCCTTCACCTTGAACCTGCATTGCTGCCTTGAAAAGGTCTCTCTCCCAGTCATAGATCTGTGCTATAGAGCAGCGGCTTTCGCTTGTTCAATACTCTCGGCTGCCGGCGTTGGGGGGACCCTCTACTGTCCTCTGTTGACGTAGTAAACAATACGTCAAATCAAATAACACTGTGAGCCACAAGTAAGGCTCAAATGTCACGTGCGTGGCTGCCACAAATAACGAATCGCCGCACATAAATTCCTCCATTCAAAATTCGAATAAGTTATTTATTTGAAAATTGACTTTTTCGTTCTATTTCATCTATTACCTAGTCAGTTAATAGAGATAACTCTCTATCTCCGCACGAGTATGTGATCTGGCATTTTTTCTTATCTAGTCTGATTGAAGCAAAAACTATTTGATTGAAGATTTTTTTTGTAATTAATGTGTCTTATAATCTTTACTAAAATGATCGTAGATAGCTCTTTGGTTGAAGATTTTTTTGCAATTTAACTTATAATCTTTATTAAAATTATCGTAGATAGCTCGCAACTAGAATATTATTCATAATTCATTTTTATTATTTCTCATAATCTGATGTAAATATTGGGTGATATAATGAGCTGATGTCGGTTATTAGATTGATCTTGGTAACATTATTTGAATTTTAACTTTGAGTTCAATTCATTTCAATCTATTTGTCTATTATAGAATGAATCTGCTTTGAAAAACAAGAATAGAAATGTTCATTGCCATTGTATTTCTCTAATAGGCGTTTACATTCTTTATTCAATTGATTTTTATTTCCAGGTGAAAAATAATTACCTCAAAAGCAGTTTCGAGTGTTATGGGAGAGAGAGATTGGAGACCTTTCATTTATGGAGGACTAGCATCATGTACTGCTGAATTTGGTGAGTGGCTCAGGATAATGTCGTCTGTATAATTTTATGGAATACTATGCTCTTGTGTATGTGTATTATGCTTTTATATAAAATGTTACTCATCCGACTCTTTCAAATTCGATACTCTATTCCTGTTTGTTTCTTTGGTATATTGAAGAAATTGATAATAATTCAATGAAGGCTACTAGATTTTGTTTTTGTTGTGTTGTGGCCATGACGCAGATACACATCAATCAGTTTCTTCCGCCATTGACACTGGCCATCTTCAAGATTGCTTCTCCTCACCACCCCCCCCCCTCGAAGCGCACACCGTGAAGCTCTCCTTCTTTGTTGTGCTAGTAATAGAATGTGATAAATTGTCCGATTCACAATTTACCACGTAAAAAGCTCCGCGTCCCATGGGAAGAATTTTGACAGATTCTGTACCAGAAACCAGTTCCAAGTTCCTGCCCCACAGTCGAAGCGTGGTAAATAGTTCCAACGAGGTACAGCTCCAACTATCCGAGCTCTCATTGGTCGATTGAATTTTGTATTCTGCTTGCTTCTCTGCGGCTGCGCATGCGCTGATAGCTTGTTTACCATAGCATAGCCATAGAATACTTCACCAACAAAATTATATTTGATGACCATTCGGTAAATGAATTTTGCTCTATAGAAAATTTGAGAATAATGGAATGAAAGAAATGCACACTTTTCTAGACGGTAGGTTTGTAAAACAATCTTTCTTCATTCACGCAGCTAGTGAACGATACATTTTGGTGTAAATCAACTTTATAAGTGCGCGCCAAAAGCTTGAACCAACGATTTTGAAATGGCGCTCCATGGGAACATTTTGCACTAGTCACGTGATGGAACAATTTACGATTGGAACTGGAACACTTTACTGTACTCAGAACGTTCACAATGCCGATTGCAATTCATCAATTCAATATAATATAATTGTGTTTTTAATGAAATGACCTGACGTTTTGATTCATGTGTTCACTGATATGGTCATTTATGAACAGTTTCAATTATTCATGATTCATGTATGAAGTATTAACCGCATATTAAGTACGTATCTGCTTATTGACGCCAATTCAGTGGTTGTCAATCAATTCTTTAAAGGTGTTGGGGTTTTGATTAAGCATTTTCAATTAATCATTTCTATCAATGCTGCTCTGATTTCTGTAAATTGAATTGACATCATATCACTACACTGGTTCTGTTATTGTCTATTAAATGTTTTCTTGCTTTTTGTTGAATTATAAATTTATTCCGAACTCCTTCCTGTACTCTAGTTGTACACCTTTGCAGTTATTACTTTTTCATCTAGATTTTTTCTGATCTTAATTATTATAAATATTATATATTATTTAGTTCCTTAATTCACTGTATTTTATTTGTAATAAGTTCATTTTTGTAAAAATCAATCCCAGTTCCAGTAAGATATTTCGATAGTGGTGTTGTAAAATGTCTAGTTATTTTTTTATTGAATAATGAACAATTTTTAATTAGCAACAAACATTATAATTTTTAAACATTGCAATTTATTGTGATAGTTGTGTACATTATTTAAATTTTATGTTATCAATACACTGGTATCCCATTCCTGTGATCTTTTTTTGTGTCTTGAACTAATACGTATTATGTCAAATAAAAATAATACTTATTAAGATAAAAAAACGAGGCCTATCAATTTTTGGAGCATATTACTATTTCAATCAGAATTTGGTAAAATAACTGTTTTGGGCAGATCTGTTGTTCTCTCACGATCTTAACTATAAGATTTTTAATTTTATGAGTTCATAAAATATTTATTATTATTTTGCAGTCAGGCTACCAACTTACATTTTATTTTTCTCTGAAGTCTAGACAGACATGAAGCTTTGCAAACATTGTAAAGTAGGGCATGGTATTTATAGAAAGCACATACAACTTGAGTTATGTAGTCGCATTGAGAAAATCCAATAAGAAGAGGACTGTGAGTTGCATGTGGTCATATCTTTATATACTCTATTTACAGTACGATTTGTGTGTCTAGAAAAAGCATAGTCAATATAGTGAAAAGGTTTGCCTACAGATATACCTATGTTATTTACTAGCCCTGAGTCAATATTACCTAGTGAAATCGATGAAAACTTTGGTGTTTCCAACTCAACACCATGGATCATTCACAGCGCAATTCTCTTCTATATACTGAACTCACCAGAACTGTTACCCTGCACTACACATACTCTCCTTTATATTAATAAACGTTTTGATGTAAAAAAATAAGTCACTGTAAAAATTATACTGAACAAATTACTTGTGGCTTATGCAAAACAAAATTTAGTGTCCTTGTAGGGATATGTTATAATTTATTCAAAATTTTAAATAAATTCAAATTTATTTATTTTTGTACAGATTCATACGTACAATTACTTAATACTAATGAAAATGAAATTAGCAGTAGGTACAAAAGAACTTGAAGCTACTTTGTAGCTGCATCTTGCGGTTTACTGACAGAACTGCTTGCATTTAAGTGCAAGATTTGAAGTACTGTAACTAGTATAGCCTATAGAATAAAGGTTCACCTAAAGAGGGATTTACTAAAAATATAACTTGTCACTAATGTTTTATAATTATTACTTTATCAACATTATTTGTATTTGATTGATATGTTAATTCTGAACTCCGTGTCTTCCAATCTCATGGGTATTGACAATATAAAACAAACTATAGTCCGTGCAAACCTTAGTTAGCAGCACAGGGCTTCATGGTCAATGTCATTTCAATATAATAATAGGAGTTAATATAATACTGTTGCCGTTTTCATGCTGATTCTATCAAAAAGGCCCAAGTCTCTTAATCGCTCTTTCTCTCACACAGTTGGCTCAAAGTCTCTCTGGATTTTGTGAAATCTGATAGCATAGTCACAGAATACAATACAGAATGGAAAGTCGCCAAGTATCCTGACGCCAAAATCCGCCATCTTAAAAGAAAGTTCAGCATTAGCTGACGCCTGATTAGCGGCAATTTTAATTTCTAACAAGATGGCGCAGTCACGTGACGTGGTCTTGGTGCACTCAAGTCTTGGCGTCATGTAAAATGCATTCTGTGGATTGATACTTTCCATTCTGTATGTATTCTGTGGCATAGTACTCCATAAGAGCAATGCCGCAATCTAAGTAAGATCATAGTGGAAAACCAAAAGGAAAAATCAAAGTGAAAGGAAATCAATCAAATAGTTATCAAACACATGATTTTATGATAGAAATAAATTCTTCAATAATACAAAAATGGAAAAAATAACTAGTTCTTCATATTATGACAAATGAATGACTTATAGAATCCATCTTGGGCTACTCAGTGGCCCAAAAGTCACTACCCATAAACTATATTATAGCTACAGTATATTATCTATATAATATTATAGATTGTCAAATATGTTTTTAAATTTACTTTTTTAGTGTGAAAAATTATTATTAAACGAAAATCTCAATTAAATGTTGTAAATCACCCCAAAGACTTCTGCTACTGCAAATATTGACACAGTGTAAACAATAGAGATTATCAGTTTGGTGTAAGGGTAAGGGTAAACGCGCACTAGCACTGCCAAGACCAAGACCAAGACCAAGACCAAAGATTTACATTTAAAATGTACTGGTCTGGCAATTGGTCTTTGCGACCAGAGCGTACTGCTGTGGTCGTGCGTCTGTCGTGTCTTTGTCTGACAAGTGCGCGTTGCTCCATATAATTTCAGGTTGTCCTGGCTGCAAGTTCTTGGTCGTGGTCTTGGTCTTGTCCGTGCTACTGCGCGTTTACCCTAAGCATTCCTGACCAGTAATTAGGAGGTTTCGATTCCCGGGCTGACAAATAATTGTTGTATGGTAGCGCTCATCGAATTTCAATCTAGCTGTTTACCCTGTTGTCAATATTTGCATTAGCAGAAGTCTTCGGGGTGATTTACAGCATTTAATTGGTATTGTGGTTTAATAATAATTATTCATTAATTAGCATTTGAACAAATGCAACTTCCAATTTATTTCCTTCTGTAGATTTTTAGTGTGACTTAAATTATCTTGTTTGTTATTTTCTACCAAACGATATTATTTTTTATTGCACATGCATAGATGAAATGAATTGAAATACTTTGCAGTGAGATTGAAACATTCATTTGCAGGGACTTTCCCGATAGACACGACCAAAACGCGGCTGCAAATACAGGGCCAAGCGGTAGGCGGACGAGTGGCACAGCTCAAGTACCATGGCATGGTGGATGCGCTGCTGAAGATCTCGCGACAGGAGGGCGTGGCAGCGTTGTACGCAGGCATTTGCCCGGCGGTGCTGCGGCAGGCCACCTATGGCACCATCAAGTTCGGCATCTACTACACGCTAAAGCGCATGCTGCTGGAGCGGGGCGCCGGGGAGGGGGGTGTGCGTGCGAACGTGTGCTGCGCGGTGGTGGCCGGCATCGTGTCCAGCGCCATTGCCAACCCCACCGATGTGCTGAAGGTGCGCATGCAGGTGCTGGGAGGCAGGGGCACTGGTCTCTCGCTCGTCTCCTGTTTCCTGGATGTCTACAGGCACGAGGGCATCACCGGGCTTTGGCGGGTACCTATGCTATGCTATCAGTCACATTCACTTAATTTCATTTCACATTTTATAGAAGTGATACACTGTCACCAGTGTAAATCCTCCCTCCCACTTTGTTGACCTTCCTATTCAATTATAAACAAAGATTTGATAAAATATAGTACAATAATACTATAGTATTATGAACTGAGAAATATCCAAGTAACATTAAGTTAGGTATTTTGAAATTGATTCAAAATATCTGTAGAAATTTAGCCTGTTCGAACAGCTACAGCAAAGCTCTGCAAAGTTATGTTGAATTTTTTCTCTTGCATATGCATTTGTATGTTTATTATTCACCTCAACAGTGAAATTAATAAAAGAAAATGATTGTAGGGAGGGAAACTATTACAGGAAGGAAATTACAATGCCAATTCATCCGATTCTAGTTGTTATAAATTACTGGAATTCCTTGTTATGTTCAATTTTTCATCCAGTTGTGACTTGTAATGCTAAATTATAACATAAGATGAAGATTTGATTTGTATTCATGAACTCACTCATATTATCTAGGATAAAAAGGAAAATAATACAGAGTGATTCAAAATGAATGTCTCAATTAAAAAAATATTTATTCAAATAACTATGCACACGAACCAATTCCACACCAAATTACTCACATATGCATCAATTTTCTATTGGTATATTATGAGTGTTCTATATTGTCTCCTTTAAGTGTCCTTAAGTGTGAATTAGTTTGTGGTTAAGTGGTAGAATGGACATTACTGTTCAAACTTCCCACGTCATCAAATAAAAGTCATTCTATTTTCATTTTGAGACTTGGGCGACATTTTCAAAAGAATAGGGCCTATACAACATGGTTTGTGAAAATTCACAAAAACCTTCACTTCAGGCGAATCTTGTTCATTATGATAATGCATCGTTTCATGTATGCGTTAAAGTCAATTGACATACACTTAGTATTTGGGGAACCGGAAACCCTCAGTAAGCAGTGGAGCCTGAATGAGACTCACCTAAGTGAACGTTTCCTGTGCACTTTCACAAACCATTGTGTATGGACGTACTTTTTTGTAGATGTCATCCGAGTCTGAAAAGGAGTGCACTTAGAACACTTATAATATTCTAACAGAAACTTGGTG
Organism: Nilaparvata lugens; assembly: GCF_014356525.2. NCBI lineage: Eukaryota > Metazoa > Arthropoda > Insecta > Hemiptera > Delphacidae > Nilaparvata > Nilaparvata lugens. The sequence continues at coordinate 30,917,715 of NC_052506.1, forward strand.
CTTCTGGAAGTAATTTGATGTGAATTTGGTTTATGTGCACCGTTGTTTAAAATAATTCCAATAATTAACTTTTTAATTAAAATAATTGTTTGATATTCATTTTCAATCAACGTATGATAATAAATCAGTTATTCTGGGAATATCAATATTTTCATCATAATAACCTTAAACTGGCTGATAATATTATTTAATTTCACAGTTTCTATAAAATTCAAGTAGAATATGATGAAATTTATTATAACGCCAAATTCGTGAATTTTATTCACGAAGAAAGTATATGATTCATTTGTATTTATATTTATAGATTTTGATTTAATTTGAAATACTAGATTCAATGTGCGATTGAACTGAACCAGTTTTGTTGAATGGAGGCTTTTTATGTGTTTGTAGGGCGTGGGCCCAACGGCGCAGAGAGCAGCTGTCATTGCTGCAGTGGAACTTCCGGTTTATGATTTTTGTAAGCAGCAGCTCCTTCCCGTCTTCGGTGATCGCATCACTAATCACTTTGTGTGAGTCTTCATATCTCTCTCTGCATTAGCCTTAACTCAATCTCAATAGTGGAAAAATATCTTAAATTCCGATAAATCATATTTGATGCAGTTTTGAATAAATTAAGCTTATCTTGAAGTTTCATCTACCGGTACCTACCTAAAGCTAATTTTCAATAAAATCATGTGAGAACTTGTATTATAAATTTTTAATCAATTTTCAAGCATCCATAAGCGTGGGCACTAACGACAGGACAAGTGTTTTGAACATGTTTACACACAAATATCGTCATACATTGTTGTGTCAACATAGCAAAAGACTTTTCTAGGTTAGGTTTTCCTTTCTGGAAACAATGAAAGTATCGTTGGGAGTATTGGTGGTGTAAGAAGGTTCGGGCTGAAGATTAGGTATCTTAATGCCTAGTAATCAGGCACTGCTTACACTACTACCAAAAATTTCATTTCCAGTATATTTTTGTGAGACAATAATATTATAGAAATTGAATAGAATTAATTCAAATACAATTATTGTTATAATCACTGAAACAATAATTATCTGGAGCACTTTTTATGAATCTTCCGCTGACCTGTAATAGTGCAACGCTCCCCATGTAGGCTGATACCAAAGTAGATCTTGGGAATAGCAATGATAATTGGCTGGGATAACGCTTCATATCTTATTATACCAAACCAGCTATACATAATGTTTGCTATAGCTATAATGAACCAGCTATAATAAACCCTAAAGTAATTCACTTATTTCACAACTAGATTTTTAACCATTTTAAGGTCCAAGTTTTACCAAACACAATTACCGGTACCTGTGCAGAGAAACCAGGCTTTTTATGAAATTTTCCAAGTTAGTTTATTGAGTATGACAGATGCTCCCACTAAAATGTCATTGTTTCTCTTCCAGGTCCAGTTTTATAGCTAGTCTTGGAAGTGCTGTTGCTTCAACTCCTATTGACGTGATAAGGGTAAGTGCATCTGCAAAGTACAAAGTACCTCTTTCTCAGAAATCTATAAGTGTGTTATTACTCTTCTCTTCTACGCTTATTTAATTTCCTTTCTTCACTACATCTACATCTGTAATATGCAAAATCTTACTAGTCCAGGCAATAAATGCTCAAAAGAGGGTATAGAGGGAAAAGTTTGGAAGACAATTTTTGACTCCGTAGTTCTGTTTGAGGTAGTAAGGAAATAAACGTACCAAAATTCCCCACCCCTATCCCCTGTGCTAAGGTTATTTTTTATAGATTTAATTTTATTAAATTTTTCTATTCACAACATTTAAATTGATTTTTATTTATGGGATATCCACTGAGGGTGGGGACTATTGCTAAGTTGGTGGGGGTGGGGGTGGCTCAAAGGTACCATTTTTTAGTTTCTCGCAAATATCTAGAAAACTATGCGTCTAAAGAACATAATTATTTCGTACAAAATTAAAGCTTAGAAAACTTTCTAAAACATTCATCCTACAACATTTCCCATATTTCTCATAGTAAAAATATCCATCCGAGCCTGAAGGTGTAACATTTTTGAAACACGTATGCCTCCAATTTTTTGCTCTTTTTGGCATCATACCTTTTCAATTATTCATGATGAAAATCTATGCTGATTATGAGCTTATAGAGCATTGAATTCTCTTTAATTTGGTGTATAATGTCTCCATTTTATGCATTTCCCCACGGTTGTAGCTGTTTTATTGTTGAGTGTGAAATCTTCACTTTTGCAGCAATAGATCAGTTGACAAAGGAATTTGGAGGGAATGTTTGGAACTCCATTTTTAACTTTGCAGCTTCGTTTGAACCAGTTTGGAGGTGGACATATCAAAAGTCCTCATCCCTACCCCTAGTGCTAAAGGGATGAGGGTTGTTTAAAAGTTGCATTTTTCAGCTTTTTGCTTCCACGCTTATATCTTGGGACACGCTTAGCTCCATCGACATGACCAGCTACTCGAAAATGAAGCTTAATAAATTTCCTACAAGTTTTGTCTGGTTCAGTTTTGTGATATCTCCAATAGTTTTTGCGATATATGCTCTTGAAAATGTAAAATTTACAAAAAACCGAGGCTATTAAACACATTTTTGCAGTTTCAGGACTTATAACTCGCCAACAATGCATTGAAGAACTAGATACCAATTGCAGGATTGAAAAGCATTAGATTCTCTTTCATTATTTCATAAGTGTCAGGAGTGAATTTTCTAATTTAGTCTTGTCCAAAAATCGTCTTCCAAACTTTTCTACCGTATAACCATTCATTGACTGGACTATACAATATTATCTGCACTCTCAATTTCATAGTTTGGAGTTGATTAATTTCCATAAGTTCTATACTTCAGTAACAGCTTACTATAAGATGCCCAAACACTAGTGTTGCATGTTTCATGAGTGCATCACACGACAGTTCTACAGTTACTTTCTAAAACATAGAAACGGTTCTTTCCATTGTGATTCATTGTACGAGGTGCGGCAGATCCGACAAAGCAGTTGTTCACGATTGTTACATCACCTGTGATACGGCTACAAATTTGTCTAATTTTTTTCATTAGTTAACCCCATTTCAGTACATTGATTGGATGGGTGCTCATCGTGGTTTTGCCGTACGTATCCAGTTTAATAATTATTATATTGCGTTTTCATTTAAAGTTCCATTCTTTTAAAATGACGATTGTTCAAAAATTATGCCCAGTAAACTACGGTACTGCTCACACAGCTCGAATTGCACTTTTTGAGGGAAATGTTTCCGGGTCGCATAGTCTCTTTTAGATGTGGGTGGCTTGCACGGCCATCAGAACTCAGAATCTGTGACTTCTTCAGGAATATCTGAAGGATATGGTTTTCAAAGACTTGAGAAATGTTGAAAAATGTTTGAGAAATGTTGAAACAGTGGAATATTTATGAAGTGAATGCAATACCCCGAGAGATATGTGAACAAAAGCTGCTAAAATTTTCAGAGATTTTTAACAATGTATTGTTGATGCTAACGACCACCATATATACATTTATCAATATGATATGTATTTTTATATAGTAATATTAAATATATTCGACCGATTCAGAAAATAAAGACATTTTTTCTTTATATCAGTCACTTTTATTGCTCTTTCAAACTGCTTAGCTGGTTCAGTCGCTCCTAGTACTTCCAAATTTGTAAGAATTATGTCCCGAAAGTGGATTGGTATGTTTCATGATACATGAGAATTATTAATCAAATCAATTTTTAATTTTGGTAGTAAAAATTATATCAATTATGAAATATGTTTTACATAAGTATTTTTTTTGTCTAAAAATTGGTTGTCTCTAAAACGAGACAACTGAAATGTTTTGAGAGCATTTATCTCTGAATGATGCTTTTAAAACTTTTGTTACTTGACTGGATACAGTCAAATAGACTTCTAGCTCCAAAAGTATTCTTTTGAAAACGTGATAACCACAATTTCAAGTTGATCCATACTTCTTGATTCATCATTTTCAAGAGCATGGATAATGTTTCAACTTTGAGACTATTAAATAACATTTTTAATTGGTTGAAAGTTTGTTTCTCCACAGATTTAAGTGAATGTGGTGTTCAAGCTTCAAAAAAGTTATTTCTTATACTCAAAATAAATTATTTTGAACAATCAGTGACTTGTAAAGCACATGTTCACCTGGCTTACTTGTCTCTTCAGATGAAAAAATATAAGAAATTAATTATTGTTATCTATTATTTTTCAGACTCGACTGATGAATGATAGAAGTTTAACTAAATCGTTGGCGAGTAGCAGTGCCAATGGTAACACATTAGTTGTTAGGAACTACTCGGGAAGCATGGATTGTCTTATTCAGGTGAGGATGAATATATCTCGAGTTTTCTCATCAACTTGAAACGGAAAGTTTTTCTCTTACCATAAAATAATTCATTTGAATCTTCTTGAGTTCATCTTCTTATAACCTTGGCTCCAAACTCACTTGGAGTACCCACACTGAAGCACTTTGTAGTCGCCTATCCAGAGTAATATTCTTAATGAAAAGGTTGAACTCATGTACTAGTGCTAGTTTAACCTTGATGGAATATTTTGCTCTTTTCCCCTTCCACTGACAGTATGACACCCTACTTTGGGGGGGAGGCAATTCAAGTGGTTCCACCGACGTATTTTTGTGTCAGAAGAGAGCTTTGCAAACCATTTTTAATCTAGCTAAAATGTATTTCTGCAGGCCATTCTTTAAAAGAAACGGCATCATGACCCTGCCCTGCGTTTTCATTTAAAGTTCCATTCTTTTCAAATGACGATTGTTCAAAAATTATGCCCAGTAGACTACGGTACTGCTCACACAGCTCGAATTGCACTTGAAGTTTTGAGGGAAATGTTTTGCAGTATATTCATGCTGCAGGCTCTGACATTTATCAAAGATAACCTGAAACAATTAGATCTAAGATGCGATAGACATGAGCACTCTCCCAACAACCAAAGGTGCTAGAGTGGTAGAACCCCACCGAAAATCCGGGTTCCTTTACATCCTTAATCTTCTATATCCTACATCCATACCCCCTCTCCTAGCCTTAAAATCCTCCCACTTGAACCTTTCATATTTTCCCTCTAAAAAGGAAGTTTAATTCAAATAGTTTTCTACCGTTTGCATGCATTTTTACAAATATGCCCTGTTCCATACAGTAGTTATTTTTTGTTTATTAAAGTTAATGTTTGTCATAGGTCCAGTCAGACCTGGAAATGTAGAATTGATTAAATAAATATCAAATATTTCCAATATACAGATGTTCTTTATTGTGAACGTACAATATTACGTCGGAAACTGCATAATGTCTGCATTTTCGCCCACCATATTACATAAAAATTGTAGGCTTGATGCCCGATCCACTTATTTGGAAGTAAGTATGCCTATTTTGGTGCGTTCACCTTTACCATTGAAGGCAGTGGTGCTTTGAGAAATCTTTCATGGTGCTGATTTCATGAAAATAACAAAGTATTTCTTGTTACATGTATTAGGTAACAATCTTGCAGATTTTATGTACTGAGCATATTATTAATATCAAGTATAATGGGCAGTTTTCTAGCTTGAAATAATATATATTTAGAGGAAACTGCTTCGAGATTTAAGAATTTGTGAATTTGTAGGTCCTTATTTTGACAATAACTTTAACTTTTCAATTTCAAGTTTTGATCTTAGGCTAGATTTCGATTCTATGTATTGATGCCAATGATTTAAGTAATTTTTTAGTAACGATTTAGACACCCACAATGTGTATGCAATATTTTCCTTGGTCAGAGTTCATGCTGTGTTCAACAGACACCGAATGCTTATGATCTATTTTTTTCTATTGTGGATGCTGCCTACATGAGATTATTTGCTATTTGCTTGTGCATGAGATATTAAGCTTCCATGTCCACCGGCGGGATTCGAACCCAAGACCAGCAAACTGAAGGGTACAACGCCCTTCCTGGCCGGCAATTACATTGTATTTATAAAATTGTATTTTACATTGTAATTTATTATATTTTCAATTCATAGGAGTCTCAAAAAAGTCGATTCATGATTTGTTTTCCATTGATCTTATTTCCTTAAATATCATACCATGCACCTTTATAACCTTCGTTAAAAGAGGACCAAATTTCACGTTGATGTGGACGTGACCTGTGTCATGCAATATAATTTGAGTTGTTGTTGTAGACTGTGCGCAATGAAGGGCCTCTGGCGCTGTACAGGGGCTTTGTGCCGACGTGGGTGCGCATGGGTCCATGGAACATCATATTCTTCATCACCTACGAGCAGCTCAAGGCGTTCTACTGAGCTACCTACTTTGTGCCTGCTACCTCCCAAGTTACCTTGCTGAGTTGCTGTCATCCGTTCCTATAACAGATAGCGAATTTCATTTATAAATGTCAGCAATTTTTTTCTGTTCGGTTTTAAATCGACTTAGATTGCTGTTCTCCTAATCAACTAGGTTTTATTATGCTATGATTCTAACAAGAGACAGACATTTATTATCAAGGTGCGTACAGACTTTTGCGCCACGAACATTCGCTTTTCAAGAGCTGATTATGTCTGTGTCATACTGTTTCTGTACAAATGTACAGATGTAATGAGCATAGCATCAGCTGATGAGAAGTGAATTGCGCATGTTCGTGACGCATAAGTCTGTACGCACCTTTTCAGGCAATTTAGCATTTTAGGCTTTCCCAAGTAGGTTATTTGCCAAGGACTTTATCTAGAAGATTAATTACTTTCATTGATGAAAGTTACGATACTGTAAGGCTGCAAAAGCTCAATCCAAGATGAAGGTTGATCTAATCGATTTTTAACTATTAAAGCATAATAACCGTTTGGGAGTATGCGAATCGGTTTCTTAACTAGTTTATGATTAACCTCCCAATTACGGAGCTCACTTACATAATTGAGACACTTCGTATTTTTATTTAGCTTATTTATCCCGTTCTCTTGTGACTAAATATAGACGTGTCTAAATCTTCAAGTTACCAAATTCTTTCATTCGAAATGCTCTTGAATATAGTAATATCTAAAAATGTAGTATTTGGAATTCTGAATTTCTTGATGAAAAGTAATATCAATCCCTGCCTATAATCTCTGCAGTAGCTCAAATGTAAAATTTTGAGAAAACCTCGAATCTGATAGCAACAAGTAATGCTTTGTTAAATTGAGTTACTATTGAAGAGCCAGACAGCGAATTACAATGGTAGTGATGGTTTGCAGTATTAACTAGTGCGTCATTGCACTATTTTGCAAACGTGCTGTAAGTTGAATCAATAGCAAATTTAATTCAGCGTTTTACCTAACAGTACAAATTCTAAAGTACCAAATGAATGTGGAATCATGTCTGGTATAGAATTCTATAATTGTTTGTTATTAGAAGCTTAACATTTCATATTATATCATCTCGATTCATGTGAAAGTCAACTACTCATCATATACGATCAGAGAAATATTCAAAATGTTTATAGCTGCACCGCTATTCAACGCTCAGAAACATATTTGGAATGTGTATAGCTGCACTTTAAATGTGCATTTCATAATATAAGTTGCAAATTATTGCATTTCTGTCAATCCGTTTCAATTTCCTCATGATGTTCAGTCTCATTTCCTCCCTACTTTCCAAACTGATTCTGCTTTTGTATTCATGCTGTCAGATTTCTTGCTCTTGCAACAGACTTGTAAATCCAGACATTCCAATTCGTCTCGCACTATGACTATTATTCTATAATGAATAATTTGGAATCATACAAAATGTCTTGATGTGCTTCCATCTATCATCATTTCATTCTAATGGCTCTGTGCGTAAATCCCGCCCTTTCAACAGCAAAAATGAAAATGAATTGATGATATATTTTTCCAAGATTGCCTTGCCTGTCCAATCCTTCAACATATTAGAAGTTAAAAAGAGTAGTATGAAAAACTTTTCATTTATTTCAACATCACATTATGTAAAAGCTTAATTTTCCCATAAAAAAATGAAGAGCTTTTGTTAATTTGATCGAATGAATTACCTGAAATGAAGCTCACAATTATCCGAGATAGTGTCTTAGTCAATCCATAAAGGGTGCTAATTAATGTGAATATTCATCCTATTCAATTATATTGATCACACGGCTGTAAGGTTGATTACGATAACTAATTATTATTATTATTGTCAGTAAATTATACCGTAGTATAACTATATGTTTACTCTTCATTATGAAATTGTAAATTGTAGAGAGGCTTTAATATTATTTAAAATTGAAAAATTTAGATTTATAGGTTATCTAATATAAGATATTTTTCAAACTGACCTCTATTATAGGTACAGTAATTAGAATTCTCAAAATAGATTCAAACAATCTGTATTGAAACAGAGTTGTAATAGAATTAAATGCTAAAATGTACCTGTGTTGGATTAAAAACCAAAAATTAGCTTACACTTTTATTATTGAGATAAACGTCTAATACGTTGTGTTCCGTTCACAGTTTGTACGTTTGTACCCTACTGTACTTTTAGGAATTTCTAACATAATATTTCAATGGTATATATCCACATTTTTTCCAAGTATAGTAAATCTAGAAACCTTCTCTTATCAATTCTAAGGTTGGAATATTTTTATTTAGTTTTCAAACATCAACATTTTAAATTTCAAGTTTATGTCGTTTGTTTTGAAGTGCAAATTGGACTCATACTTTTAAAAGTGGAAGCATAACATTATTCTTTTTTCAAAACTTTTATTCATAAAAATTCGGGAGAGAGACAGTTTTGGGCTATGCCTGTTTTCAATAAGTTGTGGTTGTCAATAAATAGAATAACTAACTTGTCACGAATAATGTGGGATTTTGCATTTGAAAGTATTTTGTGGAATTCTTTTCAACTGCTGAATTGTTACAAGAACATCCTATTCAAGAAACTGCATTATTTTCCGATGAGCAAGGAAATTTAATAATTTGTTAAACCATTATTCTGAAATTATTTTTCCCATTTGTTGTTGTCCTTTTTGTTATGAAAAGTTTGAATAATCCACCCAGTGGCATTTATGTTTGTCTTGTTACTAACAAGAATATTACTTACTGTTACTATTGTTTATTTCAATTCGTAACTTTTAATTGTGTTTATAGATTTTAATATTTTCAAATTGCACTACGTGTCAACTGTCAGGTGCAAAGCCCATAAAAACTATTCTGTAAAAACTAGAAAACAAACAATCAATTCTAATTATTAGAAATTGTTAATCACATTAGAATTAGAATGTAATAAGAGTTTGGATAAATAGGTCCGTATTTTGGAATTGTAGGCTATTTCTAACTTGAAATAGAATATTATCCAAGAAAAAGAAAATCTTTGATCTGTGAAATACTTATAAGGACTCTTTCAGGATGGATTATATTTGAAATCATGAATAAAATAATCGTATTTAGAAAAACTACAACTCTACGTAATGCGCTTTCTGTGGTATGTGATGTAATGTTATTGTTCAATGGGTAATTTATATTGTAACTTCAAGTAATGACTTAATTTTTCAGAAACACATATAATAGCAAAACTTATCTAAAAAATATTCTACTCAAGCTGTGTTTTTGAAAAAAAATCCCTTTAAATGGTTATTATCTTCAACGCTTTTCATTTCAAGAATTAAATGTGTTCTTTAAATTGATTTCTTTTTCAATTAGCACTAAGAAAAGTATCACGTACTCTATTCATGAATTTTCCACTATTCATGCGTTTCCATAAGTGATACCTCACATTTGGGGGCGCATTTGCTGACTCAGGTCAAAGATGTTACAGCTGGTGTGTTAAACTGGTGAAGGCTATAAATCCATGTTTCTGTTCTGTAAAAAAATTGAATCATATATGTTATGGTCCGGTTGCACAAAATATGTTGTTATTCCGGTTGTAATCATGATTGAATGCAATGAGAACCAATCAGAGAAGGCTTTTTAAAAATAATGCTTCTCTGATTAGTTCTTGTGGCATTAATCACGCTTAAAATTTAACTGGCATTTGTGAAACCGGGTCTATATATATTCATATAGGCTTTAATATTGTAAAATTCCGTATTTTGTAAGACATATTATGTTTCACAAACTGATTTTACCAAGAAAAATATGGTCGTTTTGTAGAATGTTTTGAAATTTGTTACTTAGATAATGTTAAAACATTAGTAAAGGTGTATATTTTTACTTCATCAATATTAGTACATGGATCTTGAATGAATAAACATCAAACAATTTAATGATCAGTATTGTTAAACACTAGTTCTAGTAAAATAATTAATTTATTCATTATTGAGATAGGCTTGATAGGATAGCCTATGCTCTATTGATTTCGAGACAGTGTATATGCAAGTGAAGATCGGAAATGTTTTATAAAATCAAAGATCTAGTTGTCATAGTCTTTGATGAACAGTATATTTTAAACTCTTCCTGAAGTTTTTATTTTTATTGTTATTTTCTATCTAAATAGATGTCTATATTTCCTATATATACATGTATATTTAACGTTATCCTTAATATCATATTTTTACTGTAAAACTGGATAATAGAGTGACATTTTAGATAGTACAGTAAACTATTTAGTAATGAACTAAAAACAAGTCTTACATTCTTGAATTATTGTTGAATCCATCTTCAAGCATCAATATTATTTCATTCCACTTATAGAAAAGCTTTCACTTAATTCTTTTTGCAAAATGTTTCAAGAAATAATTTTTGTATTCTCAATTTTCTCTTAATGTTTAATGAAAATTACTTGATCTGTGTTGAACATTTTTACAGACTTCTCACTTCTCAGTGTGTTTCTGTATTGAAATAGCTCTGAATAATATTTGCAATAAATACGAGTACATCGACTTACTGAAAATTAGAATTCATCAATCCTGATTTCTTGTGTTACTTGTTTTATTTTAGTGGTCAGTATTGTACTATAGTTATTCCTAGTAAACAATTTTAATTATCTTCCCACTTTAATTTTTTCATCTAATTATTATTGATAGTAGTTATGATGAGGATATAGTTTAAAGTTATTAACTTTCAATATTGATTAAATGTTTCAATATGTGTATTTATTGCTGTTTAATTAAATTTTCTGTACTCAAATTTACTTTATTGGTGAATTTTTGTCTAATTTATTGTTCTCTCATATGAATGATTATTTTTGATCAAATTCTTCTCAAAGATCAGTTCTCATCGGAATCTGGCAAATTTAGTAGTCTAAAGTTGTATAGCGCAAAGCTCCGCTTACTTTTTTAAAATTTCCCGTTGCCTCATTCAGTATTACATCTTATATTATACCTTTAATCTGAGCAATTCTGTCAAAAAGCAGCCAGATGTTCCACTTGTTTTATATTTTTGACCTATTTATATTCAAAATACAAATTAAATCTGCACGTATAGGACCTCTAACCTTTCTTTGGCACAAACCTTATGTAAATTTACCTAATATTACAGCCTAAGTGGCAAAATTTTGTACGTATTTTGAAATATAAGGATTATGTGCAGTATTTAGTGGAAATAACTCACACATGATAAGTATTCCTCCTCTCCTATAACATAATTCAACATCAAGTTGAATGTTTCAAGAAATTGAATCTGAAAACACTTGATTTGAATATTAAATTAGAATAACAATAAATGCGTATTCTTAATGCTACACGTTTATCGTGAAATTATTTTTACTGCAAAATGCAAAATAAATAGTAAATACACCTATCATCATCTATTAGTATTTTGAAAGATGGACTAGATACCGTGGGGCCGGCCTACTATATACGGCAGCAATCAATTTTAACAAAGGAAGCAGTGCTTTGCGCTTTTTTGTTCACCCATTCTAAATTCAGATATTTTATAAATAACCGCTCCTCTACGGAATAATGTACCTGCATTTGAAATATACAAGTCTTGTAATATTTTTTTATATCAGTGAAAAAAGTTTGTTAAATTATTCTAAAATGAATTTTAGCTGTTGTTATTGTCTGAGGAACTGCAGTTTGTTCACACTTTGTCATATTATTTGATGTGTTATTTCTCATTAGTATTTATAGTATTGCTATTGGTCTCAATAATTCAATTATTGAAAAGTTGTACAAGGAGACTTTTCCAGCTAAGTCATTGTTATCGGAATTATCGTTTGCGATTTGTTATCGTTTGATAATATGTAACATAATGTAAGTTTTCTATTTGTCTGAAAACATTTGAAAATATACTCTTCAAAAGAGTTGATTGTAGTTATTTTATTTAAAAAATATAGTTCTTTTTTGGAATATTGTCTTCTCTCTATCTTATACCAATATTACACATAATTTACTACGATCATTTTTGCAATGGGACTCCCAGAAGGAAGGTTTGGGCTCTGCGTCTGGTACATAAAGCCCCAAATTTTTTTAATTAAAACTCTTCTCTAGAGGACCCTAAGGCATGGGACCGGCTTCCTCTATTACGCATACATTGTAAGTTGCTACAGTTCAACTTTGATTCATACATCACTACAGTTCAACACCACTGACACAGCAAACAGAGGGAAGACCTTTAAAAATTAATTAATAAAAATAATATTTCATAGTACCATTTTTCAAAAACTTTTTTATGTAAACACTTATTATAAAGCACAACTTTCGGCTTTCAAGCCATTTTCAAGTTTTTTTCCAGATTTTTATATACGGCAAGTGATTAAATAAAAAAACATTTTGGAGAAAAAGCGTAGGTACTATGAAATTATTTCTTTATTCTTCAACGATTCAAGTAGCCCTTATTGGAATACTTTTAAATATAACTTCTCATTGATCCCAACTCGCTGGTTACTGTTGGTAGGCCACCTCATAGTTTATTGTAGCCTACCCACTGTAGCATCTATTATTTGTTTAGGCTGCGCATCTCTAGGAATGCAATCTCTTTGGAAATGGCTCATTCATATCTTCCATAGTTCTGTAGGTATTCAGAACCTCTAAATCTTGGAGATGGCATAATATAGACTAGTATAGTCTATAGACTTGTATAGTAGGGCAAAATATTTGGGTCCGGTTGTAGAAAAATCTGTTGAATTGATTAAATGTCACGAGAACTAATCAGAAAATACTTTTCCTAAAAAAACTTCTCTTATTGGTTCTTGAGACATTTAATCACGATTAAAATTCAACTAGCTTTTGTACAACCGAGCCTTAGAGTTCTAAAAAAACCCCTGGAACTGTAGTATAGCCTATATGAAATACCTTGCATTACCTTCTTCTTCGCCAATAGCAGCAAGCCCGGATGGTTTGCGTGAAGAGTTTTAATTTATTACTTTCACATTACAACTATTGAAATGGCAGCATGGAAAACAAGGCCTAAAAAGTCGTCCAGAAAATATTCCTGAATGGAATAAAATGGCTTTTTGCTAACTAACACTTCAGTCTTGAGTTGAATGCTAGTATTTTCAACCTCATCAAATCCTCTGGTAGGCTATTGAAGATACGCAAGACCACTGCAGGAAATGCATCATGGGTCTTTGTCAAACGGCAGTATGGCACATCCATAAGACCTCGACTTCTAGTGTTGTAACCATGTAAGTCACTCCTTGTGTTGAACTTTCCGAGATTTGCTCGCACAAACATGGCACACAAATATATATATGTGATGACTGTAGATGGTTATTACTCCTGTGGACTGGAAGACAGGTCTGCAATGATCCAGCAAGTCACTGAAGGAAATAATACGGATGGCCCTCTTTTGCAAATTGAACACATCTCCAAATGCAGAAGCGTGACCCCCCACCCCCACAGCAGCAGTCCACAGCACAGCATGCTAAGGGAAAGAGCATGGTAAACCACCAGCAAGTAGGCCCTGCCACAGAGAAGATAGAGAATCTTCTACTTTGTGGCCCTGTTAGAATCTTCTACTTTGTGGCCCTGCTCACCAACTGAGTCAACTTCCTAAGCAAATATTTGTTTATAGATCTGCTTCTGTTCTATTATTTCATTAAGCGTACAATAATCTTATCCTTCTCCCACCCCCACTGGCGAACAAGATTCTTAAGTCATTGGGTCTTTATTTACCGTTTATTATATTAGTTGAGTATTGTAAGGTCTAAACTTTAATGTGATTTTTGTAAATGTATGTATGTGTATCAAAAATTTGAATTTGAAATAGGTGACTCGTGACATACAGCCTCTGTATTAACAGACGCTCTCAATATGCCACTCTATGTTAGAGCCAATGTAATGGGCTTCAAATCACGTTACTTAGTAGCTCAAAATAAAGTCGTTACCTTTAAGAAGCTTCTCGTACAAGGATGGCGGGTTCGCAGTGGACTGTAACAGCGGTTTTCTCGTTCGGGTAGGCGGTAGCACGTTATTGTAATAAGAAATCACTTGCACTGGCTGGGGGAAAACATGGGCCCATGTCGCAGCGAAGAGGTCGTACATTTATAAGTTCTTTCAAAGGGAGGAAAAATTGGTAGCGTTAGTGCACGTTTTAGAACAAGCCATCTTGACAAAGCGGAAACGGGCGAAGTAGTAGTGGGGAGTGGAACAAGCCGAGAGAGAGAGCAGTGCCATCTACAATGGGCTTGGCGATATCATTGCGGCTGATGGCAGTGGCATGTTAGATGGCCATGGGTGAGCGCGGTTGATTCAAAACACACAGCCAACTTACCGACAGATATAAGAGGGAAACTGCCGAAGTTATATTGGCGGTAACACTCTATGATATGAGTGTTATAAGGTTATTGGATAAACATTATTATTATATTATCGATTGGGACGCTCTCAATAAATTGGAATAAATTTATAAAAAGGAAAATGAATCTGCTCATTAAATTTGTGTTATACGTTTACATAATAATATTGTTCAAGTTATAATAATGTTCCATTAATAAAGATTATTATTATTATAAGGGAAGCATGATATTGAATCTTGATATTGAACATTGATATTGCTATCTTTGTCTATGGAGCAGATAGTAGTTCTATTCTACAGTTGTAGCCTAGGCTAGGCCTCTCTATATACTACGGTACCGGTACATTGGGGTTAATATTGGGGTACATTGGGGTATATTTGATTGATATTGGTGTTGCTATCTTTGTCTATCATTAGACAATGCAGATAGCGCTATGCTTTTCAAGTTCCACAACGTTGCCAGATCGTTTTTTAACAATGTAGGAATATAATTAATCAATCAATAGAATATTCAATTTTCAATTATGAATCTTTATTATTAAATCATTGAAATAGGCCTATATATTTTCTCAATGAATAAAATATAATTGATTATTTGAAACAAAAAAGAACAGTTGATATTAGATCATAATACCGAAATCAGGTTTCTTTATAGAAGGCAGTGGCAGAGCAAAAAATCTAAGCAACACTGTCCTTCTCTGTCTGTCTTCTCCGCAGTCTGGTGACCGGGGAATCCTCAGATTCTATCTTTCTCCACTGCCATTATAACATGAAACTCACTATAGCTTCTCAACAACTTTGTCAGATTGCTTTTTAACAATGTAGAAATAGGCATAGACCCGATTAATTAACAAAAGATTTAATATCATTTATGAAAATGTATTATTAAATATCAGATACCAGTATCAGATATCTTCTATATAGAAGGCAGTGGCAAGGCAAAGAATCGGCAACGCTATGTTGTATCCTTTTCCACTAACATTATAATATGGAAATCACTATAGGAGTCGGTTCAATAAAATCAATATTCAAATTAAATTTATTAACACACTTATTAAAGTTAAATTAGTGAAACAGCTACTCTCTATTCCAGGAACTTTTGCTTTTTATTAACTTAGTGAATCGGTGTAAACGGGTAGCCTTCTATAATAGTTGTCTATAATCGTAAAAATATACCATTGCCGTCAAGTTGTCTCCCCGACTACTTGACACCTACTGGACCAAAGGTGCCAACTAGTCATGACTGTAAACGACTTCTTGACACCTCGCACCCTCGCGTCAGGGTGTCCCCCCAACTAGTTGTCACCTCCTTAGAAAGGAGACAAGTAGACGGGGATGGCTCACGTCTACATGACACCTTGCATGCTGGCGTGAAGGTGTCACCCTGACTACTTGTCACCTACAGAGTTGGCACAACTTACAACCCCGCGGCGTAGGGAGGAGGGATCAAACAATTTTTATCACTGGTTATGATGTAGAATTGAATTCTAAGCCTTTTTGGTTCAGTAATATTCTCCCGTCAAACGCACGATTCGGGAGATATTCGCCGTCTTTGCTATTTTTAGGACAAATTTTTTCGAGTAGGTTGAAAACAGAAAAAAATGAATAATAAGCCTTTTTGATGACTGAACCAGATGTAGAACACAATTTCTAAACACATTTTGTTCAGTTATATTTTCCCGTTAGACACACCGTTTACGAGTAAATTGAGTCTAATGCTAGGACAGTCAAATTTTCATCCATCAATGATATGGCAGATGAAGCTTGATGTATGGTTATCAACTAAGGTACCTATTACATGAAGTCTGGTAATTGATATGAGGATAATAATTAACCGAAGCGAAGCTGAGGTCTTAGTTTCGACTCGATCGGCTTTTGTCTGTTTGTTTGTTTGTACCGCAGCTATTGTCCGATTTGGATGGATGGATTGTTATTGTCCGATTTTTGAGTGTAGTTTATCACACCGTGAGACCCAGGTTCAAATTTTGTTCCAACCAGATTTTTTTTGCAGACGATACTAATAATAATTGTTATTTTTATCTTATTCTAATAATATATCATTATAAAATTATCATTATGACTATAGTGGTTTTTTCACTTACCGTTTATTATTATTATTACATTTTGGTGGGATTATATTGTCATGTTGAGCTTTGTTTGATTTATGTATATGTACTTATGAGTGTGGAATATATAAATTTGAATATAGAATAATTAAATTATCTTATTATTATTAAATTGATTTATCAATTAATTAGATATATTATTTTTAAAAAATCTTCAATATTAATACATGAATAACTATATTATCTATCTTACAGATAACTCAACTATTTTAGTTGTGGACAATTTTTATAATCATAAAAATTAATCAACTAATAGATCAACAACTATTTTAGTTGTAGACAATATTAAATATTGTCTAAATTATATTAATATATGTTAAATTTTACCATCATAGACATTCCTTTAATCTTCAACTTCTTTTATTCATAACTATCATATTATTTTATTTAATTTTTAACTGAGTTTTCAGTTTATCAGGTACAATAATTATTGTATTGTATGCATTTTTGTCCCCTCGACTATAGTGAGGTCCACGTTATAATGACAGTATTTAATAAACTTTGATGTTGCTATCCTTGTCTATCATTCGACAAAGCAGTTAGTACTATCCTTTTCTAGCTCCGCAACGATGCCAAAACTGTTTTTGACAATGTACCGTACAAATATAATTAATCAAGGCAGAAAAACGGCAACGCTGTTCTTCTATCTTTATCCACTGACATTATAACGTGGACCTTACTATAGTTGTCACCTCCACAGTAAGGAGACAAGTAGACGGGTAAAGCTCATGTCTACTACTTGTCCACTAAAACCGGTTTTACTAATTTAAAAAACCAATTAGAAGTAACTCTAAAAACGTCTGAGGAAGAAAGGTTAGGGATGGTAGAAGAAATTAAATCTTTGGAACTGATTATAAAATTACAAGATGAAGACCATAAAAAAGAAATACTAAATCTAAAAAATCAATGTAGTCTAATGTCGGAGGAAATAAAGAAACTAAAATCTAAATTTGATAATACTAAATGTATGATAGAACCTCCGTCCAAATGCAAAAAAATAGAATCTAACCTAAATGATGGGAAATGCTCTGAAAATGGTCGAAATAAAACGTACAGTGAGGTTTTGAAGACAGCAACCAAAAATATAGCTGAGGGAAATAAAGATAGGAAAGGGAGAGTTCTGCTACTGACGTCCAGTCATGGACGTGATTGCAGTGATCTCCTTGATAAAAGATGAAAAATAAATTTGATGTCCAATGTTTTTTCAAGCCAAGTGCATCAATTAATGCAGTTGTAGAGTCAGCTAGGGAACAAACTAAAGACTTGATGAAAATGACTATCTAATTGTACTGGGTGGCTCAAATAATATAAATGAACCTAACTTGAATCATCTTCCTCAAGTAACAGAAAAAATCAAGGAAATTGTGCCACTCAGCAAAAAAACAAACTTAATAATAAGTACTATTCCTAATAGGTTTGATAGGCCAGAATTAAATGAAGCAATCAATTCGACAAACAAATCAATCCATAATACAATCAACAGCCTAAAAAATAAGAATTCTAAACAACTGGGGATTTGTTTTCTAAATGAAAGGCTGAAAAGACATAACTTCACTAATCATGGGTTGCATCTAAATCGATCTGGCAAAGTAATCTTTTGTAATAGATTGGCAGAGCTGATTGAAAGCCGTTTGCAATCCTCTGGTTTAAAAACAGTCAAAAAAACAAATAACGATTTTTTAGTAAATTGGCTCAAAACAGGGAAAGGGAAATAGCTACAAATGCTAGAGATAGAGTAGCACAAGATGGTAAGGTTTTAGTATTTATCATCAAAATATTCAGTATCTTCGCAACAAAATTGACAGATTAGAAGTATTTCTTAAACAGGAGGATCCTGACATTGTTATTTTCACAGAGCATGGCTTAAAAATAAAGGAAATAAATCAAGTTAGGATTCCAGGCTATTCACTGAGATCAGAATTTTGTAGAATAGCTCATAGAAGTGGTGGTGTATGTATATTCACTAGCAATGCTAAACATACCCAAACTTATGAACTGGATTTTGTTAAGAGATTTTCTGTTGAGATGGATTTAGAGGTGACGGGACTAAGGTTAAAAATTGATGATCGATTTGAGGTAGCAGTGTTAGGTATCTATAGGTCACCAAATGGAGACTGGCAAAAATTTTGTGAGCTGCTCCATACACTTTTGGAAATTACAACCGCTCGTTTCACAAATGTTATAGTAGTAGGAGATTTCAATACCGATTTTGCCAGGCAGGATAAAATGACAGAGGATATTAGAGATATTATTAATATGAATAATTTAGAAATTAAGGTCCACGAATATACAAGAGTAACTCGAACTTCACAGACAATTATTGATAATATCCTCACAAATATAGAAGGTTGTAATGTCAGGTTAGGTAGCTCAGATCTATCAGATCATAACTATCAAATTTTAGATGTTAAGTTGCAGGGCCAGAATCCAAGCAGAAAAAAAACTTTTGTGAAAGAAATTCAGCAATATGAGCTAGGAAATATAAATTGTTTGAAGCAGGAACTGCTTCAAGAAAATTGGAGTAGTGTTTATAACAGTTGTAACCTAAATTACAAATATAAGCAATTCATTGATACTCTAAGATTTCACATTAGTGTATGCTGTCCAATAAAAAAAGTCAAAGTAAAAAGTAAATTGAACAAAGTAGATGAATGGATAACTGAAGATATTCTTACTCAAAGAAATATTGTTAGGGAAGCTTATGAGGAATTTAAATTAGTGAGGGATGTTCCGAGTGAAGTCAAATACAAATGTCTAAAGAAAAACTATGCAAAAGAAGTGAGGAAAGCTAAGTGTAAGAAAACAGCTGAAATATTAACAACTAGTACCAATTTTAACTCTGCTGTTTGGGAGGTAATTAATAGAAATAGGAGAGCAGCTCAAAAAGATACAGTTACTAATGTCCCTAGGATAATCGATGAACATGGAAATTATATGGATGATAGTATAGACATTTGTAACTTTTTCAATAAGTATTATCAACAGGTTGCATATAATCTCCAAAAGTCACTGAACACTAATACTTATAATACAACTACATTAAATGCTGAGCCAATTGAAAAGGTATTTAAATTTCATCCATTATCAAGAGATGAGTTGTCAAGAATAATAAAAAATTGAATAACAAAAAACAGTAGGATTGGATGGGGTCTCAAGCAAAATTTTAAAAGAATGTGAAAATGAATTACTGGACCCTTTATTGCATCTCCTTAATACTTCACTAGAGCAGGGTATTTTCCCTGATGATCTGAAACAAGGAAAAATTTTGCCAATTTTCAAGAGCGGTGATTCTGAAAGAGTTGAAAATTATAGACCCATTAGTATTCTAAATGTAATAAGTAAAATTTTTGAAAGAGTAGTTTTAAATAGGCTATTGATGCACCTGGAAGAAATTAATTTCATATGTGATGAACAGCATGGGTTCCAGAAAGGGAAATCTACTAAGACTGCAATAGTATCCCTTGTTGAAAGACTAATAGATATAATAGATTCAGGTGAGAAGGCAGCCGCAATATTTCTTGATTTATCCAAAGCTTTTGATTGTGTGAACCATAGAATATTATTGGAAATACTAAAAACTGTAGGTGTGAATGGTATAGAACTAAAATGGTTTGAATCATATCTCATAGGTAGAAACCAGTGTGTTGAGCTTACCAAGGTGGATGGGAATGAAATAGTAAAAATTAAATCTCAAAAACTGGAGGTCCAGGCTGGAGTACCTCAAGGCTCAATTCTGGGTCCCTTACTGTTTCTGTTGTATGTGAACCAATTACCAAAAGAGTTAAAAGATCACAGAGCTCTGTTGTTTGCTGATGACACATCGCTTATCTTTAACAATTATTTATTAGATAGTCTAGAAATAAATGCTTTTACTGGAGTACAGTCAATTGTCCAATTCTTGAAGCAAAGGCAATTAACAATAAATAGTAAGAAATGTCAATTCCTACAATTCAAAAGTAAATATAATTCAGTAGAGGATAGAGAAATAAATGTGTTTGTAGAGGAAAATGAATTAGACCAAGAAGAGAAAGTAGCATTCTTGGGAATTTTATTGGACAGGAAATTAACATGGCATCCTTACATTGAGAGGATATGTAATAAGATATCATCTGGGGTATTTGTCCTGCGGCAGCTTGCTAGGCTGAATGATAAAAAACTACTGTTAACTGCTTACCATGGACTTATACTATCTCATATTAGGTATGCTATTTTAGTATGGGGTAATTCATCTCAACAAAATATGGACAGGGTGTTTAAGATTCAAAAGAAGGCACTCAGATGTATAGAGAAAGTGAATAGGTTAGACTCTTGTAGGCCTTTATTTAAAAAGCTTGGTCTATTAACTGTGCCATCTTTGTATGTATATGAAGTTGTAATGCATGTGAAAACGAGTGGTGTGATCCAGAATTCAGATGTTCATGAGTATAATACGCGAAACAGAGCAGATTATCATATAATGGGTCACAATAGTAGGTTATTTGAACAAAAACCAGATTATATTGGTAGGAAATTTTATAACAAGCTACCTCAAATCTTGAAAAGTAATGATGATTTGAAGATTTTCAAAAAACAATTAAAAAATATTTAGTTGATAGAGCTTTTTATAGGTGAATTATTCTTCGAATTAACTCGTTTGTTCTATTCTTCAATTGTGATTCAATTATTCATGATTGCTTCGCATATTACTCTGATAAACTTTGTCAAAAATTACAACCTCGTGTAGGCTTCAATTGCCATTCTTCTACAATTGGCTTCACCTCGTGAAACTCAAACTTTCAAGTTCATCATCTCTACCGTTTGGAAATCAATCTAAAATTTCCACAACTTGAAGATCGGATTATTCATTTGGAATTCTACTTGCTCCTGCCTACATTTCCACTGGGGGATTCGCCTGCTGTGGTAGACGTTTCCATTCTTGTCATCGCATGGCCAGATCACATCATCGCTTGCTGATGTCCTGTTCCTGTGGGTATTGCGGAGTCATTGCCTGTCTGCCTGGCTGCATCTCCTCTTCAAAATTTTATTCAGGTTACGTAAATCGTTCTATTCAATTTTCATTTACGTATGTATCATAATTGATTTATTAATGTCTATCTTGACATTCAATTCTGAGGCCACTGACGCCTACTTATTGTTTTATTAATGTCTATCTTGACATTCAATTCACTGAGGCCACTGACGCCTACTTATTGTTTTATTAATGTCTATCTTGACATTCAATTCACTGAGGCCACTGACGCCTACTTATTGTTTTATTAATGTCTATCTTGACATTCAATTCACTAAGGCCACCGACGCCTATTAATTCATTGGATTTGACAGCTACCCTTGGCTTCACAAGTGATTTTCTGAGGCCACTGACGCCTATTAATTCATTGGATTTGACAGCTACCCTTGGCTTTACAAGTGATTCACTAAGGCCACCGACGCCTATTAATTCATTGTATTTAACAGCTTCCCTTGGCTTTACAAGTGATTTTTTGAGGCCACTGACGCCTATATAATTGTATTCAATAGTAACAACTAGTTCATTGGATTTGACAGCTAACCTTGGCTTTACAAGTGATTCACTAAGGCCACTGACGCCTAATTATCGTTCGATTGATGTCTATCTTGACATTCAAATCACTGAAGGCCTATGCCGCATATATTTTTATGTATTTTACTTGTTGAGCATTTTTTACAGCTTATTGTCATTTTTTAATCATTAAGATTGAACCTTACAGCAATAACTTTCATTATAGCACTCATTTATACTCATTTCAGGTATCATTAATATTACCTTTTCGTTTATTGTCAGACTTCAATGGTCATTAATGTCATTGACCTAATCTCATTTAAATTTTGTATTTCTCTAACGTTTTATCATGTTGTAATTATCCAAGATATTTGACTCAACCTACTTACAATTGTTTTTGTATGTGGCCATCTGCCTATTATTATTTTATTGATCCCAAGATATTTGACTCAATCCACTTACAATTGTTTTTGTATGTGGCCATCTGCCTATTATTATTTTATTGATCCCAAGATATTTGACTCAATCTACTTACAATTGTTTTTGTATGTGGCCATCTGCCTATTATTTTATTGATCCCAAGATATTTGACTCAATCTACTTACAATTGTTTTTGTATGTGGCCATCTGCCTATTATTATCTTATTATTATTAAATCTTATGTTGTTGATTCATTTAGTCTTTTATTGGCGTACTTACCACACTTTAAGCTATCAGTATTTTTATGCACAGAATTCAAAGATTTATTTGTGGGTATTAATACCAACAATCATTCACAGTCCACTGCCCTGACCTTGGATTCTGTCATAAAAATTGGTCCTCCGGCCCATTCATTTTTGACCCAGTGTCTACCTAGGATATTGTTAATTGGGGACCAAGTGTATAAAAATTGGTCCTCCAGCCCGTCATTTTTGACCCAGTGTTCACCTAGGATTATTGTTAATTGTGGACCAATTGGATAAAAATTGGTCCTCCTGCCCGTCATCTTTGACCCAGTTTACCTAGGATAATTGTTAATTTTTATTACCCATTTCTTGGTCCATTGAACCTTAGGGTTTCAGTGACCGTGTGCCTAATAGTCTAGCTTGACGCCAATGATTAGGTCCCACTCTAGAGTATATTTTATTTCATTGTACCTTTGTATGTTTATATTGTTTAATATTAAGCATTCACACACTTGTTTCAAATTTTCAGTACTGGCTGCAACTCAAAGCACGCTGCGACGTGTATGCACCAGCTATCAACTATCTTGTACCCTGAGAGACTGAACCGCACTGAACTGGTCACAGACGGCTATTGCACATTGAGAAAACAACACACGGCATACCACACCGCCTTGCGAGCTCGCTACTTGACTCGCCGCACAGCAAGCTTGATACAACTTGCCTCAAACGCACAGGCGTGCCTCTCTGCGTACTGGACCAGCGCCCAAAGTTGCTTATTGGCGCAGCAATCGCATTGCTACAGTGCAGCATCGTTTCGTTCACTCAGGTTTTTCTGTTAGTTTTTAAGCATGTCCGATCATGAGGAAGATTCACTTCCTGAGCCTTCTGCTCTTTTCAATGCAAGAGACAATTCACACCAGGAAATAGATTGGTTCATAACCAGCTATAACGATTATGTTGTGGACACTGAAGCCACTTATTATCAATTATTGACTGTCAAAAACGAACTAGGTTCACTTAGAATTAAGTATGATAAAATTCATGAACAGCTATGGAATTCAGAGTTGCAAGCAAAAGACACTTCAACTCATTTTGAGATACTTAATAAGTTTATCTCCATTACCTCTAAGGCAAACGCTGCATTAACCGCTTTTGAAAGCAGACAACGCAACAATGAGGCCACTGCTGGTGCTTCCCAGCAGCCAACATCTCAAAACTCACATTTGGCAAATTTTCAGTTGCCTCAGATTCCGCTTCCATGCTCCAATGGGGAGCTTTCAAAATGGCAAGCATTCTCAAGTGCTTTTACCAATATTATTGGTAATCAAGATAATATTAATGACTCATTGAAATTTTTCTATCTTCGTCAATCACTCAGTGGTGAAGCTCTTGCTAGAGTGGAACACATTGAAGCTGACGAAAATGGTTTTCAGCTTGCATGGAACCTCTTAAGGGAGAGGTATGACAATAAGAGATTAATTGCTGCCAGGCACGTCACGGCAATTGAATCTCCGCCCACCATAAAGCGTAACTGTCCGCAATCATTACGGGCATTCATTGACTTTTGCAAGTCCCACATTACCGCGCTCGAAGCGCTTCAACTTGGAGTCCAAATCAAGGACTTATTGTACATGCACAAAATGTTGTTGCAGTTGGATACTGCTACTGTTCGAGAATGGGAAAAGAGTGTTGGTATACACGACATTCCCACCATTGATAAATTTTGGAATTTTTTGGAATCACAATGCAAAATCATGGAAGCTGTTGCTTCAAGCTCAGCTAACCATCATCAAGGAAATGTACAGCAAAGTACATCCAACTCGGTTGGTGCTCATAGCAAGCCGAAGTTCAACCAAAATCAATCGAATTTTCAAGCTAGGATGCAGGTTACTACCTCTTCTATGTCACCTTGTAGTTTTTGTAATTCTGTTGGTCATTTTCCAAATCGTTGTAATGAATTATTGAAGTTGCAGGTTACTGATCGTTGGAATGCTGTCCATGACAAAAGGTTATGTTATAATTGCCTCAAGCCTTTTGCACCCAATCATGTTTGTTCGGACAAATCGTGTACACTTTGTGGCAAGAGTCACCACACTGTTCTTCACAGGTCGTATCCTCAATCACGAGACACTCAGCCTACTTCTAAGGATAAGGTAACTTCAAATGTTATTCATTCTCAATCTTTTGCTCCCTTCAAGGGTAAGAATGCTGTTTTGAATTCTGTCATGGTTCAGAATGCGGAAACAACTAAGCAAGCTGTTTCTCTTGCAGAACAGCCTCAGAAGAACTCTCATGTCACAATGAACTCCACTTCGTCTCTGTGTTTGCAACAGCAATCAACTGTCGCCTTGTTACCTACTGCCGAAGTTTTGGTTCAATCTTCTAGTGGGGAATTTATTAAAGCAACCGCGCTTTTAGATTCTTGCTCTGATTGTAATTTGATGTCAACTAGGTTGGCTGAAAAATTGTCACTTGCTGCTTTGTATTCTGACACTTTGATTCATAGTGTAGGTGAGAATAAGACCAAATCATCTATTTCTCATTCAGTTTGCTTGTCTTCATCTGATCGTTCGTGGTCGGTTGAAGAAAATTGTATTGTAGTTGATAGCATATCATCTAATGTTCCTAGGGTGAACATCGATCTTTCCAAAATTTCAATTCCTGTTGAACTCAAATTAGCGGATCCATTGTTTGATCAATCTAAACCTGTAGATTTGTTACTTGGTGCTGGCATATTCGCATCAATACTTCAGCCTGGTAAATTGTATTTAGCTCAAAATGCTCCCATTCTTCAGAAAACCAGTCTAGGTTGGGTCATATTTGGCTCTTGTAAAGCTATTCGTCCTATTGCAGCACCTCGTTCGTGCCTCCCCGCTTCACCTGTGGCCGCTCCCCGTAGTGTCATGTCGAATTTTCTGACTTCAAATGATGTCTCTCATCAGTTAAAGAAATCAGTTCAGGAAAACAGTTCTCAATCAGTTCAGGTATCAGCTACCACTTCTTCTCATAATGATGTTATTTCAGGTATAATCAATAGTTGCTCCACCTATCACAAAATCGTTCGTACAACAGCATATGTTCTACGGTTCATTCATAATAATTGTAGGAAACAAAATTCACTCACTCTGCGCTTTGGTCAATTAACTATCTCTGAAATTTCAGAAGCTGAAAATTGTATCTTCAAATCTATTCAAGAAGAAGCTTTCTCTGCCAAACTTAAAGCATTGCATCAAAATCAGGAGCTATTGCCTAATAGTTCTATTAAAGCTTTGTCACCATTCATTCACTCAGATTCTCTGCTCAGAGTTAGTGGACGTTTGCAAAATGCAAATGCTTCCTTTGATTACAAACATCAAATATTGTTGCCTAGCAATCACAAATTCACTCGTGCATTGATTGTTGCTCACCATCGTCGTCTAAGTCATGCTGGGGTGCAGGCCACCATGGCCAGTGTAAGACAACGATTTTGGTTTCCCTCCACCCGTCGCACCATCAAAAGTGTATTGCGGCATTGCATATTGTGTTTTCGCTTTTCAGCTCTTCGTTCTGAGCAAATCATGGGTAGTTTACCAGCGGCCCGCGTTCAGGCTAATTTTCCCTTTTATAATTGTGGTTTGGATTACGCCGGTACTATTTCCATCCGTGTAGGCGGCCTCAAATCTCGTACTTTTTCTCCACCACTCTTCAGAAAAAAGACCCACTCCTTCACCACACTTCAGAAAAAAGGCAAATGGTTAAGCAATCATGAAAATTTGAAGGTCGGTACGGTTGTCATCTTGAAGGATCCTGGTTCCGCGCAGTCCACTTGGAAGCTGGCGCGCATTACTGAAGTTCATCCCGGTAAGGACGACAAGGTTCGAGTTGTCACTGTTCTCACTCCCTCTGGCACTTTTAAGAGAGCTATTTCGAGTTTAGCACCTCTTCCCATTGATGAGGATTCTAGTTAATCCCCTTGCTCTTATGGTTCATGTTGTATTTTCAGGTTTCATTGTTTTTTCCCCTGGTTCTCACATGAGGCCCAGTTTTCAACTTCCAATTGCCTTGCCAGATTTTACATATTTCTTACTTTTTCTTATTGTCCCATATGACACAAGGGGCCCAGTTTATGTAAAATCTGACAAAGCATTTATTGGAACAGTTCCACTTGTTACTCGTTCCGCTACTACGTAGACATCATGTCGTCATTTTGTCTGTCTGCGCTGACCAGTGACGTCACAGTCGGTTCTAAGACACTGCTTTAGTCAAGTTGGTTTTCTATACTTCTATTCGTACTTTTTCGTCGGATTATTTGCCGTTGCAATTTTAATATTTGTGCTATTCGATTTTTTGGAATTTATTTTGTCTTTAGGCATCTTACTTTCTAGATATTTGTTACTTTTTCACCAAACATCTGTAAACATTTTACCTACGTTTCAAACACATCCGGCATCTTCCTTTTTCTGAACAGCATTAGCGGTTTCCGTGTCTTTTGCAATGGTTCTTAGTCAAGAGCGCATTTACGCTTTTGGTCTAAACCTTTTATCCATTTTCATCGGACCTACGAAACGTTTTTAAAGGTGAATTATTCTTCGAATTAACTCGTTTGTTCTATTCTTCAATTGTGATTCAATTATTCATCGATTGCTTCGCATATTACTCTGATAAACTTTGTCAAAAATTACAACCTCGTGTAGGCTTCAATTGCCATTCTTCTACAATTGGCTTCACCTCGTGAAACTCAAACTTTCAAGTTCATCATCTCTACCGTTTGGAACTCAATCTAAAAATTCCACAACTTGAAGATCGGATTATTTGTTTGGAATTCTACTTGCTCCTGCCTAAATTTCCACTGGGGGATTCGCCTGCTGTGGTAGACGTTTCCATTCTTGTCATCGCATGGCCAGATCACATCATCGCTTGCTGATGTCCTGTTCCTGTGGGTATTGCGGAGTCATTGCCTGTCTGCCTGGCTGCATCTCCTCTTCAAAATTTTATTCAGGTTACGTAAATCGTTCTATTCAATTTTCATTTACGTATGTATCATAATTGATTTATTAATGTCTATCTTGACATTCAATTCACTGAGGCCACTGACGCCTACTTATTGTTTATTAATGTCTATCTTGACATTCATTCACTAAGGCCACCGACGCCTATTAATTCATTGGATTTGACAGCTACCCTTGGCTTTACAAGTGATTCACTAAGGCCACCAATGCCTATTAATTCATTGTATTTAACAGCTACCCTTGGCTTTACAAGTGATTTTTTGAGGCCACTGACGCCTATATAATTGTATTCAATAGTAACAACTAGTTCATTGGATTTGACAGCTACCCTTGGCTTTACAAGTGATTCACTAGGCCACTGACGCCTAATTATCGTTCAATTGATGTCTATCTTGACATTCAAATCACTGAAGGCCTATGCCGCATATATTTTTATGTATTTTACTTGTTGAGCATTATTTACAGCTTATTGTCATTTTTTAATCATTAAGATTGAACCTTACAGCAATAACTTTCATTATAGCACTCAATTTATACTCATTTCAGGTATCATTAATATTACCTTTTCGTTTATTGTCAGACTTCAATGGTCATTAATGTCATTGACCTAATCTCATTTAAATTTTGTATTTCTCTAACGTTTTATCATGTTGTAATTATCCCAAGATATTTGACTCAACCTACTTACAATTGTTTTTGTATGTGGCCATCTGCCTATTATTATTTTATTGATCCCAAGATATTTGACTCAATCTACTTACAATTGTTTTTGTATGTGGCCATCTGCCTATTATTATTTTATTGATCCCAAGATATTTGACTCAATCTACTTACAATTGTTTTTTGTATGTGGCCATCTGCCTATTATTATCTTATTATTATTAAATCTTATGTTGTTGATTCATTTAGTCTTTTATTGGCGTACTTACCACACTTTAAGCTATCAGTATTTTTATGCACAGAATTCAAAGATTTATTTGTAGGTATTAATACCAACTATCATTCACAGTCCACTGCCCTGACCTTGGATTCTGTCAAGAGGATTGAGAAATAAATGTGTTTGTAGAGGAAAATGAATTAGACCAAGAAGAGAAAGTAGCATTCTTGGGAATTTTATTGGACAGGAAATTAACATGGCATCCTTACATTGAGAGGATATGTAATAAGATATCATCTGGAGTATTTGTCCTGCGGAAGCTTGCTAGGCTGAATGATAAAAAACTACTGTTACCGTAAAACGGGGTTACAAAGGCCACTTTTAAAATTCAAACACCTGGTGAATCTAGACTAATCAATTTACAGATTTGAAACTTAGTGCAAAACTTGGGTCTGTATCTTGACTTATTGTTTCATGTAATAAAAAAATTATTTGAACAATTTTTCACCTGAAAAAATATAAAAAACATGGTGGTCTAAGTTTCCCCCTGGAATGGGGTAACAAAAACCAGGTATGTCAAATGAATGTTTGGCTCAAGTTTAATACTCCTGGGGTAACTAATTCCATACACTAGACTAAGAGAAACAATATTCATGTTTAAAAAACTGAATTTTATGGAGAAAAATAATACAATTTTTATTTTTAAGATTAAATGAGTGAATGAATGAGATTTTGGCTCAAGTTTAACACTTCTGGAGCAACTAAATCCATACACTAGACTAAAAGAAACAAAATTCATGTTTTATATGAGAAAAATAATAGTTTGAAGAATTATTTACATTTTCTAGATTACCATAAATGATCATTTCAACTCATACAAAAAAGTGTGGCTTTTCTTGTGGCTTTTGTTACCCCGTAGACAGACCAGCTGAGAAAAGAGAAGCATCAGGAAAAAAATAACCTCAAAATTGGAGAACTAACTGATGCATCATTTATAGACAGACATTGAGGTTATGAGCTATTCTATTGACGATAAATCAACTTGCCCCTTGAAAGATCTGTCTCGTGAGAGCCTTAATAAAAGCTATTCAGTAAACACTTCACAACTAATTTCTTCTCCGTCAAAAGTATCTTCATGGATAAAATATTTTTTCCTGGAAAATTTACAAATCATGGACATTTTCTAACGAACATCGAGATCATGAAACATTATTTTTGTAAAATGTTATATCACTCTAGCATTCTACTACTCTAATCTCTGTTTGCAACATTAGCACTACACCACGTCAAACTGAATAATTGTAGAGGCTGTGACGCCTTTATTGGTGTAAATTACAGGTTATCTGAGTAATTTTGTTTAAATTTTATTTTATTATCTATTTCTGTTGGTACTTTCAATTTTTGTTTCAACTCAATTATTAACATTACCTATTCAATGTTGAATAGTTCAAAACAGAAATACAATACTCATACATTTCTTAAATAGTCGCCAACTATCTGTCAAGCAGGAGCTGTGTACGGTTCATTTGAGAATAGATCAACATTTCATTTGGACTAGGTAAATATATTTAACATTTATACAGTCTGGATATTTTCAAACTAAATCCTAATCGGAAAGTGATGCATAGCCAAATTCTTACGTATTTAGTTTGTATAGGATACTGTAACTTTTTCATCATCATTTTGACGTTTCTTTGGATTTCCTTCCCTTTTATTATTCTAAAATATCTACTGCATTTTGCGTGATAATCTTTGCTCTATACTGCAAGATTTGTTGAAACTACGGTAATCCTTATTTCTGTTGCAAACACAGATACTATCAGTTACTATATATTGATAATAGTTATAGGGCCTATAATATTAAAAAGCATATTGTTTTATTTAATTGCAATGACAATTTAACAACGCACGTTTGTAAACTTCATAAACAATTATTTTTTGGTTAGTATGAATAAAGAAAACTTAACTAGGGTACAGTATTTAAAATTTTATTTTATTAATAGGCTACGGTAATCTATGAGAAGAAGCCTGCCTTAGTTCACTTTGGAAAAAAGAAAATAGGCTACAATAATATATTCATTGGGGAGCTTTGTTCAGGTAATCTGATTAATCTCAACATGAATAAGCCTATAAGAATAGTAAGATATAACTAAACCTAGAAAAAGGAATAGGAAAAATCTTGATTGAGTCTTGGCTGCAATTATTGAAGTTAACTGGTCTTTGCCCGGTTGTAAGTAAATTAATGAAACTATGCCTTGATTATACCTCTTATGATATCTTCTGCTTCTCTCTTTGGTTTTCGTGTCATTAGTAGCAAGGATCATCATGGTTTATCTAATATTTTTATCAAGGGCATTATAGACTGCATTGTTGTCCCTTTTACTGTTCTCATCAACAGGTTCATAGTATTGGGAAAATTCCCTTCTGCCCTCAAAGCTACAAAGGTAACACCCATTTTCAAAAAGGGTGACCATGTGGACGTTACCAACTACCGTCCAATTGCTCTAGACCCCATTTTATCAAAAGTGATGGAAATACTGCTGTGCAGGCAATTGTGTATTTTCCTGGAATCCAACAACTTACTCTGCATGACACTTTGGTTTTCGGAAAGTTCTGTCAACCACACATGCCCTAATTAGGCTGGTGGAGAAGATTACTGAATGTTTTGAGGATAAATCCGCTGCTGCTGTCACTTTTTGTGACCTCAGCAAAGCGTTTGATTGCGTGTCTCATGATCTCCTCCTGACCAAGTTGAAACATTGCATGTGGCAGGATTTTCCTCTTATCTGCAGGGCAGAATGCAGTATGCGTCTTCAAATGATGACAACTCTCCATGTTCGTCTGTCAATTGTGGTGTACCCCAGGGATCGGTACTTGGTCTTATACTTTTCTTAATAATGATTGATTACCTCAGCACTAGTGTCCCTTCAAGAATTATTCTGTATGCGGATGACACCACTGTGATCAACAAGCATGCTGATGGTGAGCAGGCTCTGGCTCTATCTGAGAATAATCAGCTTTTTGTACAGGAGTGGCTGGCTGCCAATGAATTGTTTCTTAATGAGAGCAAGACAGTCACGGGTCACGGCACGGTCAGCTTTGGGCACATAAAATCTATAAGGAATACTATTGCTGCTCAGAAGTTTCTAGGAGTCACTGTCAATTCAACACTCAGCTCGGCACAACACATAGCTGGTCTCAAGAGCTGATTATGCAGCAGTGTCTTTGCACTAAGGCGCTGTGTCAGGATGGCCTTCAACAGGCATATTCTGGTCTCTTTCAGTCCCACATACCATATGGTCTAATTGTCTGGGGTTGTGCTTCCCATGCTCAAGATATCTTAATTGTCAAAAAAAAATCAGAGTTATTGCAGGGGCTCGAAGACGTGAACACTGTAGAGATCTTTTTAGAAGTCTGTTCTCCCTTTATATTCTGCATTTCCCACACAACACGATCTAGTCAATCGCTGAATATAGCTCGACTATTTCAAACAGGTAAAAGTCATGTGAATATGGCCACCAGGTTAATGAACAAATTGCCTTTACAGGTTAGAGATCTGAATTATGGAGAATTCAGGCATTGCATGCAGCTATTTCTCCTAAGAAACCCGTTCTACTCCATTAAGGAATTCAGTGAAACTAGATGGAAGGTGGAGATTTCATGTGAATGTTTGTCCTGGCTTATGTCTGATTTTATATTTTATTGACTTATATTTTAAATTGCATAGTTAGTTTTATATTTTGTACTAGATTATAATAGACTATGATGTATTGAATTTTATTAGTGTATTAGTATAGATTTATATTGAATATTATGTTTATAAAACTACTATTGTTGACTGGCCCATGTATTAACGTGTAATATATTTTTGGCTTAATAAAGTATTATATTCTATTCTATTCACTGGTAACGTAATTTTTACACGGCTAAATCTAATAGACAAGATTAATCTGAATTGCGTCAGTTTTGAATTTCAGCTGTTTTTAGAAAACATCTACTAGAACTCAATAGATGGCCGTTAGGCTGGCCACTAACAATACTGCAGGCCACTACCATCTAGATTTGCAGCTTCCTTTTCGGATAATATTTCTTCGACTACTGATGACGTCACAACCTAGCGCTATATGGCTTTGTAAATTTAGGTGGTAGTGGTCAAGCACGCATTTACAAGCAAACCTGACCTGAAAGAGCACACTAACGATACGATGTTACCACTGACATTAGTCGAAACGACTACTTTACATAAAATAAACCACCAACAACAAATCAATCACAGAAAAAATTACAAATTGAGATTGCGTAATATTATAATGATACAAAAAATTATCCTCAAATATAAAAGCGAAGGAAAATTAAACAATGAAGAATCATAGACACAAAAACCTTATCTCAAATTTAAACAGCTGTTTTATGCTTGCTTGCTTTCGCCGAAGACACCAAGGTACTTTTTTCAGTTACGCAACGTACAGCCATATCTTGTTCGGCAAAGATGATATTTGCACACTTGTTGCAACTAAAATTTAAACATGTAAAATAAGACGATATTTTGAATCAATTTCTGATTAGCCTACAACTGCATACAATGATAACTAGCATTTACCAAAATAAAAATTTCAATCATGTTTAACAGTATTATAAATTTACTTTGTTAATTCTCCTTTCTATTTCACTAGCTTTAGAGAAATTCTACGAGAGGCATGTAGAAATAAGTCTCCCTTTTTCAGATATGTCATGTTTTAATGCAATAAAAAGTTAACTATTTGAAAGCTTGTACTTCTAAATATTTTTCTACATAGTCGGCAGATTATGTAGCATTTTCAGAAAATCTGCTGCAAACAACTTTGTACGGTAACCACCTCGCACGCATTTAGAAATAACTTTTATGTCAAAATTTCGTCGATGGTTTTTTACTTGGCTCAAGAACCTGGTCAGTCAGCTCTCAAAGCGAAACTCTTCGTTCCTTGAGGAGAAAGCAATCATTCCACAGCTTGTTTATGGGTGTTCAACGAAGTTATTCATTGAATACCTTTAGTCAATGATCAAATAGTAACGCTTTGAGAGCTTGTTGTTGACCAGGTTCCCAAGGATTTCTACAAAATTTTGACCGAAAACTGGGTTATCCCTAGGTGTGTGCAAGGTGGTCCCATATAAAGTTCATTGTTGGCTTGACTGGCGGCTATTTATAAAAATAGTGAAGTACAAGCTTTCAGATGGTAGGCTTTTTCATTGCATTAAAAATGCTATTCCCGCAAAACAAGTAGGAACCCTACTTTTTAAATGTATGTTGATCATTTGGGCCTACAATAAACTCAATAATCATGATGAATAGATTATATTAAATTTGAAAACCAATAAACAACTGATAATTCTTCAGGGTTGTTCAATGAGGTATGGATAACTAAAAAACGCAGTTAGAGTTAGCCACTCATATTTAAACAAAGCTCATTTTTTCTCCTAGTACCTTTAACAGTTAATAATTAAAGAGGAAAAATTGTAATATTGACACATACAAAAAATAAAAGAATGGAGTTTTGTTTGAAATCCATAGCTTTTTAAAATCCATACTTCATTGCACAACCCTATGAAGTTATAATTTGTTTATTACGCTTCCAATCAAATACAATTTATTCATAGTGTGTAAATTATCAATGTTTTTTTGTTTTGCTTAATCATTTATGAGTCATTCTGACCCTATCATTTCAAATGTTCCAACTCAAGCAAATTGCAATATTCATTACACTGTTGAGAATCAGCTCCGGCTCATCTATGTCACAAAGCATTTTTTGTCAGTGAGAGATTTAATTGAATGTAGAGCACTCATTGCTGAAAGCATTGTGAATGCTTCGGCTTCAACACTTGTGCAATTAACTTGAACGTGATGCTTGTTGGCTTACAGCTGCAGAAATCAACTCATTTTGAAAACTTGGCTTATCTTGTTGAATCGTGTTATACTTGTCTGAAATTCAAGAGATCTTTGTGATGGATTACTTGTCTATACTACTTCCTTCCATGTGCTTTGTTTAATTTCCATTATTATTTATAAAATCATTCCGTTTTGTATTCAATAATCAAGTAAGTTAAATTACTAAAACTCTTTTTTTATCAAGTGACAGTAGTTTTTATGATAATCTAAGTGGAAAGTGTTCAAGCTGAAAAAAGATATTTTTTATAAGCTACTTTTTTGCAATTCAACAACTTATTTATTCCACTGAAACGACTATGCAAAACAAAAAAGCCTAACCCCTGGTGGAGTGTACTCCCCCTAATGACGTAAATAAAAAATACACCCAGATGAGTAGGGTCGAATAAATAAATAAATTTAGCGTAAAGCTCAATACTTGAAATAAAATAATAAATTT
Organism: Nilaparvata lugens; assembly: GCF_014356525.2. Lineage (NCBI taxonomy): Eukaryota > Metazoa > Arthropoda > Insecta > Hemiptera > Delphacidae > Nilaparvata > Nilaparvata lugens. The sequence continues at coordinate 30,952,860 of NC_052506.1, forward strand.
CAATGAGACTAAAAAAATATGAAAAAGATACATAACTACAATAAAAGATGTTCAACAGTGATAGCAAAATCAATGAAGTAGTTACAAACTATTTTTACTTAACTGAGTAATATTTATGCTTTTTTATTAAGGCAGCATATTCAATACTTTTTAAAATGATAAGACGTGTTTACTTAACATTAAGCATCCTTTAAAATCCCCAATGATCTTGAAACACGCTTTAATCATATTGATTCTTCAAATGAGCTCTCCATGCCATTCCTTTTGTGTGTTATGTTTTATGATTTCTATGATGATGTCTATATGTTATGAATTCTCCATATTAAATAAACAAATAAGAAATTGTGAACCACCACTGTTCGAGGTGGTACATTGATCAGCAGTGATGTACATCTTATTATTTGTTCCACTTTATAGTTTGTTTATAGCCTACTAATAATGAATCATTTGAGAAAACAATATTATCTACATTAATTCTAATTTTGTTGAACAAATACGATTGATAATAGATTATAGAGTAATATATACAGAACCCTTAAGCAATATTATCTTCAATAACTGAATAATTCGTATACCCTTTATCAAGATTGAAAATTCAAATTTCTTATTCCTTTCCTTCTCTTGAGAAAGATGATCTGGAGTAGTAACTCCGAGTTAAAAGATCATCAATCAATCTCTTCTATTGATTTCTCTCTTGTATTCTATGTTTTTATAATTATTTGGGTTTGCATTTTCAAATATATTTGTTATATTATCACAATGGCTTTTTGATAATATATCAATGTCTTGCTTTGCAGCCAGCAGCACTGAGTATTTGTTCCACTGATAAGCTCATCAGTCACTTCCCTGTTCTTTTCTCTGTCCAAAAACTCTTTATTGACAGTAAATCAGTACAATGCGGAAAATTCAACATGTGTATGCCCAAAACTAATACAGTCTCCACAATTTAAATGAGCAGGTCAGAACTGATTAAATTCATGTTTCATTAAAAATATTATTAATATTTTATATGACTGAACAATTTTCAGTCTAGTATAACTTTGAACTAAAATGTTCAATTCCTTAGATAAAATATAATCTTATTATTCTCTTGCAGGTACAATGTTCAATAATATGAAGAACAAGATAAGGGAGAAAACGGGCAGTGAACTTCCGAAATTCTCGCTGGGTCAAATCCAGCAAAAAGTGGGCCTGGGTCGGCACTCGAGGCAGGGCTCCGAGACCAGTCTGAGCAGCTTTGCGCCGGATGACGAACATCCCCCACCCCCGCTCCCGCCCCCTCCCACTCTGCACGAGGACCCCCCACTTGCCTTGAAGCCCGACAACAATGAATTGGTACTCGCCGATGGAAAGGCAAGTGATGCATGCTTTATCGTTTGGAGAGATGTGATGTGTCATTTGGCCATCATTTCATCATTTCTTAAAGAATATTGTGGGTGAGGTTTTATGTTTTTTGTGTCGAGGAAATTCTCTGAAAATTTTCGAAATAGGTAGGCCTATGTCTTTATAAAGAAAGAAAGGTATGTAAGTATATGTATGTCTTTTTTGCTGATGATACCTCCATGATGAGTTTGGTCATGTCTGGTGCGCGGGTAATGAGGAGGAAGATGATACAAATGAGTGTCAACCAGAATGGGAATCGAACCCATCACATCACCTGTGCAGCGACAGCACACTGAAGCTGTGATGCTCCCTACCACTGAATAATGACCTACTCCAGTTCGCCAAACTTCTACTAGTATGGCTATAAGTATGGCGAATAGAATTGTAAGTACTGCAGTTACTTACAATGCATAAATCAAGATCATTTTAAATATCCGAATAGAACATTCAAATAAAGCTTCAAGAACTTGTGAATCAACATTTCGTAACTCCGTTGTAAAGTTGGTAAAAAGACAATCTTTGTTTATACTCACTAGATAAACGGAAGAATATTTTTAAATTCTTATCGCAAACAAGATTTACTATTTGTATTTGAATAGCTCCTAAAACGTGCTGTTGATACTCTTCCAAGTAAATCAGTCTGAGAAGCTCCAAATATAACTAATAAATCGTTTATTTTTTCAAACCAGTGATTTATAGTAATTGATTGTTGTACTTCCTGCTAAATTTCAAATTGAATTATAGTTTCAAATATTTTTAATGGCTATTATTTATAGGAGATATTATAATCAACAAGTTTTTAAGCCTGAAGAAACTTATAATAGGTTGAAAATTTGATGTAAAAAGTAATCGCCTTTTCATTTCAAATTTCTTTTGTAGTACTTTGATGCACAGGAAACGTTGCTGATGATTTATTCATCAACTGATAAGTTATCCTCATTTAGTACACAAGTCACGCCAGTACACACCAACTTTCCACTATTCAAGTGGAACTAATTTTATCTTATCTTTAGCTCATAATAAGTACACACTACCTCAAGGTGAATGCACCTTGAACTCAAGTCCAACTCAACTATCACCGCCTATTTCATGATTGGATTTGTTTATTGTCCACTACCCATTTATGAAAAAATAACTAGAACATTTTACGATCGACTAGGCCCAAGTTTATCATGCTCAAATGTTCAATTGGGCAAATGTTCACTGGATTTGCTTGCCATGTGAGCCTCACAACTCATTCTCCACATCCTCATCAGCAATGATCATCTATTGAAGTGATATCATCCAATTTTATGAAAATATGAATCCATTACGATGCTAGCAATTGTTATTTTCAAATATATGAATGTTTGAATTTTTAAAATTGTAGTTTTAAAACACATCATCTGAAATTTTAGAAGCTTCTGGCTGGTATTATTGGTTTAAATATCCACTCAAGCTCCATATAATTGATGTCAGCAAAATAATCAGTATCTAGATCTGTGCTCAGTCTATATTATCCATATCATATTCATATCCAAGTAAACAATAAGGTCTTATATAATGAAAATATGAATATATTATGATGCTAGCGATTGTTATTCTCAAACATATTATATGAATGTTTGAATTTTTAAAATTTCAGTTTTAAAACACATCTTCTGAATTTTTAGAAGCTTCTGACAGGTATTATTGGTTCAAATATCCACTCTAACTCCATATATGTCAGCAAAATAATCAGTATCCAGATCTGTGCCCAGACTATATTATCCATATCATATCTATACCCAAATAATCAATGAGATCTTATCATAGTGAACTTAGATGCATTAACATATTATTTGTTGAAAATTTAATTGAATATGTATCATAGTGAATTCTGCTTTTTCTTACTTCTGATTGTGTATTAACTGTGCTAAACTATTTTAGTTTCCTGGAAATAAATTTATATTTGTTTTATTTATGACCTGTATCAATTTAATTTGTTTTATAGAGTCTTACTCCAAAAGATTTGACTCGATTAGCTAAACGTGAAGACGAATGGCGAAGTCGACTGGAAAGGAGAGACGCGGAATGGACAACGAAACTGGAAAGGCGTGAAGCCGAATTGACGAGACTGCTTGAAGAAAAAGAAAGAGAATGGAGAAAACAAGAGCAGTCTCTAACGGAGGACCTGTTACGATCCACAAGGGAACTCAAGGATGCTCTCAAAATGGCTGAAGGTTTGTTCGTTCAAAGTGATTTGCTATTGAAATTAACTAGTGAATACTCGCACTCATTTCTTCTAGATCTCATCACGTTATTTTCATTGCTTTCCTTTTCCATGCATTTTCTACGTAGATTATTATGTTCTTCTGTCTATAATCTAGTAAATCTATCACATTCAGCATTAATATTGTTTTATAATAGTGTAGTAATTATCCTGATATTGTAAATCCTGTGGATGAAATTTTCTATTCAAAATTTCAGAATGTAAGCGAAAAATGAATCAGCATCAAGAAGATAAAGATCAACTTGAGGGGTTTCAAAACCAGGAATTGGCTAAAATAAAGCATTTGGTAAGTTTTTACACATGATAGTTGCATTATTTAACAATTTTTTTTTAAATATACAGTATCAATTTTTGGACAGTTTTATTCTTCAAATTTAATTCTTCGGTCATTTTGGGTATCTGAAATAATTCTTATACACTAATAATATTCCAGCAGTTGGAATTTCTAATAAAAATCTTCCATACTATTAAAATCAGTTCATTCATTTTTGACTCGTAATTTTTATTCTTCATTTTTTCTTATAATTAACAGTTCCAGTTATTCATTCTAATGCTCTTTACAGCTCCTCCAAAAAGAGCAAGAAAATGCCGAAAATGGATCCGCATTGAAAGAAGCAACTGCCCTGGTTGAAAGCTTGAAGCAAGAAGTAAACAGGTTGAGGCCTTTCGAAGAGCAAGTCAGTAATTTCCAGGTGAGAATCAACTTTTGTCTGTATATTTACGTATATTTATCGCACCTTGTGTTGAAAAACTCTGAGAATCGAGGATAGTCATACATTTTTGCAGCTTCCACAGCTTTGGCCAGTGACCGACTCAACTAAATTCAAGCTTTTTTTGCAGTAAGCTAACTCCAAATGTCCTTTTTGTAATTTAGCATTATAAGTTTTTTAGTTTTGTTTTAGTGAAGAAGTAGACACAAGTTAACAAATTACATTAAATACTATCAATTACGTACAATAAATATACATTAATGCAATAAAAATAATAATAATATCGAGTGACCTGGCTGGCTCAGGTCTGGTGTCAGAGTTTTCAGGTCGCAACTGATCAATTTCAATCAGGGCCTCTGACATGACCTAACGACTGCTTTTTAGGCAGCCGGGACCGATGGATTTAACGTGTCCATCCGAAACACGGGAGTGGCCCGAAGTAAAAATCTTGCCCGGGCCGGGATTTGAACCCGGGCCTTTGAATCATAAAATACTATCATTAATGCAATAAAAAAACTTTCCAGTTGTTCGCACAGTGTGGTCTGTGGACTCATTTGTAAACACAATTTTATTGTGATTTAACGGTGTTTGTCCTTTGCTCTATACACATATTCTGATTGATATTCCTTTGTATTATGGTTCAATATATTCCTTATATATTATAAGGAATTATTCCTTATATTATTGATATTCCTTTGTATTATGGTTCAATATATTCAAAAATATCCCCCAACAAAATTCTTTTGAATGTTTTTCAACTTGATATGAACTTGATATCGTCAAAATAAGTTTATTAACCGTATTCAAAGTTAAATGTATTCTACCTCATTCTACTTTAACCTTCTTAATCAATTATCTACAATCGTACTAAAATTTGTATCATCTAACAAAATAAATCTTTTTGAAAAATTATCTGTTTCCAATCAATTAAGAAACACACATTCAAAGAGCATTTAATACTTGCTATTACAATCAGTTTTGTGACCCATGGTATTAGCTGGTCCACTTGCCACTTTGTATCGGAGCGCTAAACAATTTGTATTTATTTTTGTTTGTTTATAAAATTTGTTTCATTTTGCTGGTTGCAGGAAATTCTATGTTTTGTTATACAGTATTATGTAGTATTTATTAATTTAATCAATTGGTTGTATTATTTAGTGATGGTTTTGGAGCTGCGCTTTTTCAGCAAATTTGTTTTGTTTGTTTATGATCACACACTTGGAAGCACATTTCCTAATTGTTTGTTTTATTTGGCTTTTTTATTATTCTTGTGTTAAATCACTTGAGATCATTTGCAGAATATTAATGGGAATCATACCATTGAAGGATTAATCGTGTCGATCGTATTTTGAGGTGAGTTCTGCACTTTGACAGTTGAACTTTGAAGCTTTTTCACGCTTAATTTGTTTGGTATCACAGGTGATGGCTGTTTTCAACTGGTATTTTATTCTATTAGCATCTCTACTTTAAATCATTATTATTTTATTAACTCTTGTTTACACATGCTTTCCAATAAGATACGAATAAATCAATCATATTATAGTAATGGTTATCTTTCTCTTTCGCTGTCTGTAATTATTTTAATTATTTAAGAGGGAATGTAGATCAAGTTGAAAGTATAGTGTTGATAGCATCTATATAGTGCACATTAGCAAGCCCTTAACAAGACAAAAATACTATCAACTTTGCGTTGCGGGATAAGTGGAGAAGAAGAGCTCTAGATGGAAGATAGAGAGTATTTTGGACTCCAGAGAGGACTTTGGATTTATCTATTTGATAATAACAAAAGTATTAAGGTGCGAGAAAACTATTTTTTATTGTAACAAACAGGTTGTATGCTGAAATCAAGTCTTGCAATAAATAATGTCTGTACAATCTAATTCAAATGTTTCTAATAAATAATTTTTTAAAGCCTGGAAAACTGGAGCAAGTGAAATCTTAGTCATTACTATCCACGTATGATTAATTCTACATATTAATTACTACTCTTTGTATATTAAAACTCTTCGCATGTTTCTTTCCCATTTGCATTGAATTTTGCCAACTGATCTATTCATTTTTGTTGTCTGTTTTCAAAACTCTTTCAACTATTAATCTAATTTCGAGAGAGAAACAGTTATAGATTAATTATGTTGTTTCTATCCTATTATTTTTTATTTTGTGCTTGTGTAAATGCAATAGAATAAACTTCAAACAAGATTTTTCAAAGGTACTTGAAAAAATAAAATGAAATTCTTGGTAATTATCTAATCAAGAATATAGAATGCCAATTTTATTGGTTATATCATTCTTACCGTGAACTATGTAGCCTATCCATTTTCTGCCGATTAATTTAAGATTGAAGGCTTGAGAACTTGCAGTCATGCCAGAGTGATGGGACAAGGAAGAAATGTAATATGTCATTTTTTTATAATTATATATAAAATTGAAAATAAATTGTTAGTGCTGGTCCTGGTGTGTCAGCATGCTCTTGGAAACCGCCGAACAGTTTTGGCAGCATCCCAATCTACTACGTCTTTGTCTCAGCTATCTTTTGTTTACTCCCCACCAACAAAAGCCATACGAATTTTCTTTTACTCTTGAACAGTATCACCAAATTTGAAGTCATGAACCTGTGGGGTAACTTGAATGCAAAGTTCACCGTACACGTCCTATAACAATACATGAACTAAAAGAAAACATTGGAAACTGAATCATTGCCGTTCCCCAAGATTTGCAACACTGCCTTCCAGATTTTCCTTAACAGACAAAATTTTATAAAGTCGAGAAAACATAACCTAGTTTTGGGCTGTGCCTGTTGATTCTCCACCAAATTATTAAAAATAATAATTTTGTATCATTGAATCAATAAAAGAACAAAGAAGAGACTGAGAACGCCGAAAGAGAGGACATATTTCTGATGTTCCTTCCATACACAGTCAATGGATGATAGAATATGAAATGAAATTATATCAACTCAAAAAGTGCGGTATTTCCGCCATTTTGATTGTAGGAACATGAATGGCATGATAAATACGTGCTATTTCCTTAGTAATTTTACTGCTTTTATCAATTTATTCGTTAAAATTACATTATTTCAAAATTATCTGTTTCTTTGCACAACTCAATAGGCAGTGAATTCCGAATTGTAGCACATGTTTCGGATGTCATCTTAAAAAGTGAAGTGGCGCATTTCCAACATTTTCATTGTAGGAACATGAATGATATGATGAATACGTAGACTAGTTTTATGAATTTTTTTCGTAGAAATTACATTACGGTATTTCAAAATTCCTCATTTCCCTGCTCCACCTGTACAAATCCCTCACACTTGTTATAAAGTCCAATCTTCATGTGACAAATCACATAGAATATCAAACAGTCGAGTGACTCTGTTGATGTACCAAATATAGTTTTCGTTATCTATAGATGAAAAAATAATCTGATTTATTTACACACTTAAAAAAATTACAGGGCTGTGAAGCAAATAGAGCCCCCTTTTCCACTTAATCCACAAAATTATTAATTAAAAAAAAAAGTTTATCATACTATGTGTGATAAGTACGTGAATTGAAAATTGTTTTACAATTTTGATGATGTAATTATCTCTAAATAGAAAATAATTGGATTTATTTACAGTGTTGTGAGACAATAAGAGCTCCCATTACCACTTAATCCACAATATTAAAATGAAAATGAAAGTATTACATCATACTATACGTAATAAGTACAGAAATTAAAAATGACTTGGAAAATTTTAGTGATTCACAATATAATCAATTAAATGAATATAGTATATCATACTATAAGTACATAAATTTAAAATTACTTTACAATTTTAGTGATTCACAATATTGTCAATGAAATAAAAATAGTAGGCTACATCATTCTACTAAAAGTAATAAGTACATAAATTGCACATTACTTCACAATTTCAAAGATGTCACAGTATTATCAAGCAAATGGAAATGGTAAAAATAAGTTTGCAATTTGAATGGTGGGCATAGGATGACATGGAGTGCCTGCGGCATTCGTCGGACAAGGAGCGGTGGCTGCTGTCCAGTCGGCTGGCGCAGGCCGAGGAGACGGTGCGTCACCTGAGGGACCGCGTCGCCGTGCTCACCTGTCGCAGCGAGGCCGAGTGCGTCGCGCTCGGCGCCACACTCTCCTCCGACGAGCGCGTTCAAGGTCAGCCTCATCAAATTACTTCTTTCATTAATTGAGCTATAAACATGGTGCCAATAAAATAAGTCAATGAAATATGTGTGGTGTCAATGAGATAAGTGTGGTGTCAATGGAATATGTATGGTGCCAGCGAAATAAGTATAGTGTCAATGAGATAAGTGTGGTGTCAATGGAATATGTATGGTGCCAGCGAAATAAGTATAGTGTCAATGAGATAAGTGTGGTGTCAATGGAATATGTATGGTGCCAGCGAAATAAGTATAGTGTCAATGTAATATATATGGTGACAATGAAATAAGTAGTATGATGTCAATGAAATAAGTATGGTGTCAATGAAATAAGTAGTATGATGTCAATGAAATAAGTATGGTGTCAATGAATTAAGTATGGTGTTAATGGAGTATGTATGGTGTCAATGAAATGAGTATGGTATGGTGTTAATGGATTATGTATGGTGTCAATGAAATAAGTATGGTGTCTAAGAATTAAGTATGGTGTTAATGGAGTATGTATGGTGTCAATGAAATGAGTATGGTGTCTAAGAATTAAGAATGGTGTCTATGAATTAAGTATGGTGTTAATGGAGTATGTATGGTGTCAATGTCAATGGTGTCCTTAATTAATTTGAAAGAGTTTATTGAGATACAAACATGGTGTAATCAGCTGTGAATGAATAAATGGATGGATATTTGAATCAAAATCGTGGAAACCTTAATTATACCAACTGTAACCTTAGGATATGAGGATCTATGAAGGACAAATATATCCTGTTTTAAACATAATTTCCGTTGCATTGTCTATATAATAATCTATTGATAATTATATTTTCTTCACTCCCGTATTGTTTCCTCTAGCACCGGCAGCGTTGTCAAGTTGGGCTCTGTGTCGGCACAAGTTCTGAGCTTCAAACGATCGCCTCTATTGAATGCTTGAACCAGCGATTCATCATCTATTTAAAGACGTTCACATCTCTTATTCTTATTAGCGTAAAATACACATATATTTGTATAAATATATCAAGTAAACAATAAGTTTAGCATACGACTGTCTTGAATCAGTTTATAAAATTTCTGGCTCTGGCCTTGAATACAGTCGACCATTGAATAATAATCGTTTAACAACAACTCGTAGTGAGATACGCGTTTTAAAGTCAGCACCCAATTATTATGGGTTTACTTGCCTGCCTGTCATTAGAAAAAGCAAATAGCTCTATTATTTTTCAACTTCACAACGTTGGCAAATGATTTATTGGCTATGAATAAATATAATCAGTTACCAGAATATTCAATCTCAATTATGAAAACTCTTTATTAATCGTAAAAATATATATTTTCTTGGTCAATATAATATATTTGAGATATAATTGATCATTATGAACAATTAATGTTATATCAGCTATAGAGGGATGCCTTGAATCACAGCTATCTACAGAAAAGTGACAACTATACCTCCCTATCATTTTCACTGACTTAATAACGTGACTCTTACTGTGGTTTTTGTTTGTCTGACCTACGTCCTTTCTACTTGTTTCCAACGGAGAGACTCACTTTCCATGCTATTTTAATGCAGTTAGTTCAAATCCCTTGACCCTAGAGAATAAAGTGACTACTCTACTACAACTACTTCTACTCTACTCTAATCTCCAAGTGACTACTCTAGGGAAAAAAATAAAAAGTAGTTATTTAGTATTCTGATCCAGAGAACAAAGTAAGACTTCAGATGGTGGGTGGAAGAAAAATAAATTTAATTGTACTGCCTTAGATCTGCCAGATTTCAATTTGTCTGGTGCCTATTCCAGACAAACTGAAGCAAGTGGGACGTTGTGCACTTGTGCCTTTCAGTTCGTACATTCTCACAGCATCGAGTTTACGTTGTAGGCTGATACATAGGGAGTCTAGTTATCTAAATTAGAATATTATTAGATACAGCTAAGGACTTCCTCAGATCTGCCAGTTCTCAAATTGTCTTGAGTATAAAATTAAATGAACATAACCTAAATGGTTCTGTTTAATTAAGATTTTTAAAGGTGAAAGAAAATGTTAGGGAGGTTAGGGTTTGGCTTTTAAATGGCAGTATGTTGATATTATTTGAAATGTTTTGATGATTTTAGATTAAAAACATAAATAGCTAAATAAATAAGCCAATATACTCTTATTATGTTTAATACAAGATAAAGTATCAATTCATAATATGATACGGTGTCTTACGAATATGATACTTAATCCACAAAGCAATGGAACCAGACAAACTGAAATTTGAGATCCTCCCGATCAGATGATTCTTGCACATTTGAGATATGGCATATATAGATATGATTGACACCTAATTTGATTATGTATAATAATCTAAGTTTCTTTTTGTAGCTCTGTTGGGTGAAAGAGCTCTCTTGGAACGAAGACTTGAAGAAGCACATGTCCATCTCTCAGACATCAAAGCTTCCTGGAGTGGACAAATATCTGCTTTGGAAACTCAGGTCTTTACAAATTCATTTTATTGTATATTTTATCTACAATTTGAATCAAATGAAGGGAGAACGCTATAATGATACATCAAATTGTTATTTGATGTAAAGATTGTTGAATCATTAGTAAAAGCATAGAGAAACAATAGCGTAAGTAGATATCTCATGGTATAGGGCGTTTATGTCGCAACTTTTACTGTTATCTCAAGCCGATTGCTGTTGATTATTGTCGATTTTTACTGTTTTTTTGGGGTGCACACAATGAGAGACTACAAGTGTCACACAGCTTCACGGGAAAGAATTACATGGACTATCGGCTTGAGATAACAGTAAAAGTTGCGACATAAACGCCCTGGGATATCTACTTACGCTATTGTTTCTCTATGGTAAAAGTTATTCATGGTGAAATATATGAGTATTTGTAGTAAGGAGAGTAACTTCATTGCATTATTAACATTAGTTATTCACTCCCAATGTCAACTTTCAAATTGCCGGCCAGGATAGCCGAGACGAATGAGGCGTTACCCCATTTAGTCTGCTTGCATTACCTGGTCGTGGGTTCGAATCCTGACGGGTTGACATGGACGTTCGATCATTTCATCAAATCACTCTCGCACTTTTCATCACCCAAGCACAAGCAAAAATCATAATGTGTAGGCATCATCCATTATTATAAAAATATAGAGGTCTTCTAAATTTGTACAAATTATGACATATGCTAAACATTTCGTGTATCGTCATGAGAACAAAGAAAAATACGGTTCACCACCTTATGATTTGGATGAGCATCGCAGGCATCCAAAGTACTGTTCTCTATTTTGAATTATGTTAGTCTTTGCCTAGTATTTGTAGTTGGACTCATGAAAACCAATAGAAATATGTTTTCAATTGTTTACTCTTTGATGTTTTTTCAATACATTGAAATCTAGTCTAAAAATACTAATGAGCAATTTTTTTTAAAATATAATAAAGAGTTAAATTAATAAGATAGGTAGTTCTCACCAGGACTACTACTTCTAGCAACTAACTTGAAATTAACAAATAATATTAAAAATAAAAATATAACTATAAATTATCTTGTATTACAGATACACATTAACACTATTAACACTGCTCTGCTTTTTGGCACTTTCACTCCACAACTTTGATAAAATAGACCAATATAAATATCATGTGATAATTGTTCTAGAATTATCATTACTCTCCAACAATCTCAGTCATATTTTATACAAACCTTATCATTTAAATTCTAGTTCTGGCTGCTTTGAGTAATTTTTGAAGTACTCAATTCTATTAGCAACATTTTTCAATATATGTTATGCATTTCAGGTTGGGCGATTGAGCCGGCAGGCAGGTGAAGAAGGTGTTGAGCGAAGAAGAGCCGAACAAAAGATAATGGAGCTGGAAGCCAGATTGGAGGAGGAGCAAAAGGAGAAGCAGAAGCTGGTGGGCAAATTGGAGCGAACAGCCTCTGAGCGGGACAATCTCGCCCAAGAACTGAAAAATGTTGCCCAACATGTTGTGAGTCCCATGTCACCATGAAACACATTGCTAGTTGACTTGGTATCATTCCACTCTCTCTGTGCCTGGCAACTAACACCGATCATTCTTATATTTGAGTGTAGTTTTCTCTCCCATTGCTTCGATTAGTTTCGGTCTGAATGTGTTTCCCAGGTTTTGAACGTTTTCGTTAGCTGTAGGCATTCATACAAATTTTTGCTTTCAACTTTAATCATCCTAGCAACATGAATTCATGTATTGTACTGATAAATCACATTTGCTCAAAGCTTGTTGACTTTGCTTCACACAACTTGGTACTCATCAGGAGTATTTGTGAAATTATAAACTTTCTGCTCAAATAGGATGAAACATTGAATAATATCTAAATAATAATAGTTCTTGGAAAACATAGTACACTAATTTCAATTTAGAAATAATTTTAAAGGAAATTCATTGCATTGGAGGTCAAGAATGCTAACTTCAATTTTTTATAAGAATCTAACATTCAATACTTTATTTATATTTCAACAGATCATTTTATAATGGTTCGCTAAAGAACGATTTTTGTAAATCAATTACAAACATAGCGAAATTAGAAAACATACTGGAAAGGCGAAGGTAGCTTCACGATAAAACGCCCAGAATGAACTTATCGACATTAATTGTTGCTTATCTGAACATCAATCCCGGCATCTGTTACATTTCAGGGCTACTTGATAGTTCTTTTTTTCTATGGAATCACTAGTAACCTTTTATTTATCCAATACATGTAATTTATGTGATTTTCAATACATTTGGAAACTTGATAATTGCATGATTGGCCGAAACCGGTCATCTGGTGTAAAAAAATGGAAAATACGAGTGATTTTCATAAAAAAGCAAAGCTTTATCTTTATTTATTTATTCATTCAACTTCTTACCTTATTATATTTTTTTACAAAGTAATATTACAATATGAAAAATACATGCAATAATATAAATACACAATATTTTGTTTTAAAATGTAGATTATACAAACATCAAATAATAACAAGTAGATAAGAACTAACACAGCTAAAAGGAGAAAAGTGAAAAAAAAAGCAATAAATAAAACAATATTGAGAATAGGAAAAATACAGTTCCACATGCAAAACATTCTTTTTTCATTTTTATAGTTTTTAGTTTTATTTCATTAATTTTCAACCTTTGAACATGCAAACCTTATACTATATATTTAAACGCTAAGATTATATATTCACCTATTTGCCATTTATGTTTGAGTTGTGCTTTAGTACTATAATTCCAACTTCTAAAACATGCATGTTGTGTAAGTATTTTGCATAGTTAGGATTCATTCTACTGACAAAAATGTAATCTATATAGAACTGTAGATAATTAGTAGCCATTCATGTGATTCATCTGTAGACATTCCTCTTGGTTGGTTGTATCTATCTCTTTCATTTTCATATATTGTTCTGTTTGGAAGTACTAAATTTACTTGATGAGGCCATATAAGTTGGTCTATGATTTCTTAACATTTTCTATTAATAAGGACTTGAACTAACAAACTAACAGATTGTAAATAACTAACTTAATATTCAACATGTACATTCCGTTATTTTCACTTCCTTTTTAAAAGTATCTTCCGATGTTCTGAACAAAAAGCATTGAATAGTATGGATAATTGAATTATAGGCTGGTGCAAGTTTAAAACGGGTTGAATGCTAAAACATTAATCTGTAGACAATCTGATTTTCTTTTCCACGATTTTACATGTTGGGTAATATTGTTGTACTTTAATTTTAAAAAATCCAGAAAGGCACTGGTTGAAATAAGTTGTTCAATCACGATCGTCAATATGAAATAGAGTGTACCTTGAAGTGAAAAAAGAATTAGAGAAGAGAAAAATTAACATCAAATTATTGAATGCAATTTAGAAGTCAAGTTTCAACCTGATAGAATATTATATGAAAAATCGCATTCAACTGCATTCCAGGATTATGCAATCAAATTAATATTATACCAAACATCAAAATTTTAGTTTCAGCAGTCCTACTGTAAACCCGATTTTCATTTAATGTAGAACGAAATTCAATGAGGATTACTTGAATTTTTATTTGAAAAAGTAGTCAATTGCAATAAATAAATTCGATCAAAGCTTATTACAGCCCGCTCATCAATAATTTCCTGTACACTACTTTCTTATTTATATTAAAAAAAAAACGTTTGAAAAGATGACAGTGATTGCAAACGTAAGTTTAGTTAACGTTGTACTGAAAGAATTTTCATGTCGGTTTCGTCAAAAACAAAGGTAAGCGAAAGGTAAGCGTAAGGAATTCTAAAGTGACAGGTTTTTAGTAGGTGTTTATAGTTTTTTTCCTATTGCTTGAATAAGAAAAAAATACGGCGGATATTTTTGTAAGGCGGGCGGAGCGTGGCTTTGAATCAAAATTGTTGAAAGCTAGCAACACTCTGCACTCCACCGCATCAACCCTCTGCGTGGCAGGTTCAGTTTTGTTTCTCATTTTTATAGGTAGGTATGTATTCTACTCTATAATATAACATGGAACTACAAATGAGTTTGTTGGTTTTTAAACTCTTTATATTAAATTATAGGTAATCCAACAACAGTCTTATGTAATTGTGATAGTTCAATAATGTTTTTAATAAATTATGATGAAATAGCTCTATCCATCAAGATGGCTGATTACGACATTCCAAAGATTGAATTCAGTCACCTATTGTGAAATAACTAATTATCTTTGATGCTACTTAATAACCCCACTAAACTCAACTAGATTAACCGGTATTGAGCTCTTTTTATTTTTTCCTGCGATAAATTAAACATAAACCAACAATTAATCATATAGGTAACATGACTTGAATTACCCGGCATAAATATGTTTGGCATGATTGACAAAACTAGTGTCTTTTTTGAAAATTAATTATGTATGTGACAACACAAAATCTTCAGCTCAATTGATGAAAAATGCTTTTTTTTTAACTCAAGCCAATTCATCCACTCTCTCCTCCATCTATTATCTCTCATCCATCATTCTTACTATTTAACATAATGGAGTTTTTAAGAAGTAAGGATTTCTAAGAAATGTATTACCACCTCAAGGTGTTTTTTTTTCTATTGAAATAACTAATGACTGTCATAACAAATCCTAATTCACTAATTCGAATTGGGATTCCTCTGTGTTGCATTATAAGAACACTTCTTAATAGGCGTGATAAATCCTTATTGCTGTAATAAGATTCCCATCACAACCTACTTGACTTCAAAAGTCAGAATTGACCTCCCGGCAACTGGGGAAGGTATGTATCAAAAACTAGCGTTTCGAACGGTTCAAAATTCGGTCCTCACTCGTTAAAATGGCGACAAACTTTCCGTTCTTGCATGCTGATTTTATGCATAACCACGTACCTTACTCAATCATGATAATATGAGCTCATGCTCATAATGATGTTATCCATTACATGCAAACTTCGATGAGAGGGATGCTTATTGAAGATTAATTATAGATACAGATATTAGTTGTATCATAATATATAATTACTAGTACCCTTTTCATTTTCGTTAAATAGATAAAAGTTGATAGTTTATATTGATTGATGTATTTTAATGGTTTCAAAGTGGCTGCTACTAATAGCGAAAACTATTGTTTGGAGACTAATATCATGAAGGGGCGCATATCCAAGCATGGATTGAAGCAAATACATTTTCAAATTTTTTTACCAAACTGCACTTATACATGATTTGTTTACTGCCTTGACGAGCTGGCAGTAATGAACTGTGGTATCACTGTGTCAAACGTTATGAGTGTTTATAGTTTTGGTGCTTGAAGTTTCTTTATACGCCCAACGCCCTACTCCACTATGAAATACAACGGGTGATTCTGATAGAACGTGTTCTCAGGAACCTATATACTTGTGCAAAATGTAATATAAGGACGAAGGCTTTAGTGGTGATGAGTAAAGCTAAAAATATGTTTTTTCGAATTACATATTTCAAAAATTACATTATTCGAAATGTAAGAAAATTTGTTACAAAGTGTGTCGTTACCTGAAAATCTATACAATAGAGTATAGATGGTTTCTGGCTGTAGAAGAAAAAATTATTCATTCAAATGGTGACTATCGGAAGATTGAGAAATTGTAACTCAGTACTTATTGGAAATAGATTTGTATTTTTATTAGCTAATAAATGGTGAGAATGAATGATTTTTTCTGTCCGATGGCTTGTTTTGTAGAAAGCTCCAGTGTTAGACGGTCAACTTTTTGTATCCAAGTTGTCCAATACTCTAGAATCTTTGAACGAAGAATTCAGTTACTTCAGAGTTTTCTCCCGCAAAATATACTTAGTGACTATAAATTTATAGTCATTCATAAATATAGACTATTGTAAGAGAGAAGTAGTTCAATTCATCTGCTAGATAAGTGAAAAAACAAAAAAAAATCAATTCATATGCTTATTCGTCTTGTCACATTTCATATATTTATTGGTTCAAAATTTGATGGCCTAATCATAAATGGAAAAGTAATGTTAATTTATTTTACATGATGTTGGCTCTTTAGTACAAAAAATATTGATTGACATGATTGCTTATTATATACCTAATTTATAATTTATGAAATTTAATGTGCTCCATGTGTGTGATCATATATTGCTTTTTGTGTTCATGTTTCATTCACTTTTTCATATAATTTGTTAATTCTCACTCATTCCAGGTATTTCAATTTGTTGAATGTGCTTTTATCATCAAGTGAGGGAACCGTAAAACTAACCACAATTGGAAATTGAGGAGATTAATCTAAATTACAGCTATTTTTTCATCCTTTTTTACAGATATTTGTTGAATGTATGCATGATTCGTTTATTTTTTCCTTATAAAAACTATTTTTTACTTTGGAATTTTGTTGTGACTAATTAT
The DNA here is from genome assembly GCF_014356525.2 of Nilaparvata lugens. Taxonomy (NCBI): domain Eukaryota; kingdom Metazoa; phylum Arthropoda; class Insecta; order Hemiptera; family Delphacidae; genus Nilaparvata; species Nilaparvata lugens. Next base: position 30,970,245 of record NC_052506.1, read on the forward strand.
TGAAATGACTTCTATGACTTATGTTTGTCTACTTTCTATCAACAGCTTGTTCATTACTGCAGCTTCCTCCGAGAAGAGAACATTATCTAATATCTATTGTACAACTTTGATTGATTGCTGAATTAGAGAAGTAACGATGATTTTGTTTTCAGGCAATCACAAAAAGTGAGAATATCGATCTTGGCGAAAAAGTGATTGATGCAGAGAAAAAATATCAGGAATGCTTAGCAGAGAATGAAAGGCTGTCACAAGAGTTGATGGATGAAAGGCGAAACTCAAAGGAATCAATGAGTGGATCTGCTAATAACGATCTCCTTGTTGAACAATTGGCCCAAATAACAGTTAGTAGAATATTAAAAGTAAAATATCGAAATAGTCCTTTCATTTATTCTAAACAGATATTATTTATAACAATATCTGTAATAGTGTTGTTTAATTAATGAGCATGCATTCATACCAGGTAAGGTATTTCAAATTGAGAAACATTGAAATTGTTTATCTGTTTTCATCGAATGATGTATCTACTAATCGCAGATCTCTTTATTGAGCAATTGGCCCAACAGTTAGTAGAATATTAAAAGTAAAATATCCGAATAGTCCTTTCATATATTCTAAACAGTTATTATTTATAACAATTTCTGTAATATTGTTGTTAAATATGCATGCATTCATACCAGGTAGGCCTACGGTATTTCAAATTGTGAAACATTCAAGTTGTTTATCTGTTCTCATATAATGATGGATCTGTTAATCACTGATCTCCTTATTGAGCAATTGGCCCAAATAACAGTTAGTAGAAAATCAAAAGTAAAATACCTGAATAGCTATTTAATATATTCTAAACAGTTAATTTATAACAATTTCAGTAAATTTGTTGTTCAATATGCATGCATTCATACTACTTAATATATTTTACATTAAATAATATGATTGCGCATCGCCGCACCAACAATCTTTCGTTCTCCTTTTATTATGGAAAATCACAAACTCTATTCAAAACAATTTATTTTGATTGATTTTAACTACTAAGTAAAGGTTTATAGGTATTTCAAAATATTCCTGAATTGTCCCAAAAACACTCAAGTCTATATAGGTTCAGACATGCAGACGTCAAAATTGAAACATTGTCTTTTTCTTGATTGTTGTTGCTGCCAACTTTGGGCATGAATGATCTTTAATGCCAGCACCACACTCTCGCCAAGTCGCTGGCCAATTCGCTTGCCAACATCTATTCGGGAGGAGTGAAGGCAAGTAACCATCCACACTCTAGCGCTCGTCGACATTTTTACGCACCTGGCAAGAGTGTGGAAGCGGCATAGTGTTTAGTTGTCCATAACTAGATATCTATATTAATATTATTTTTCTCCAATCAGAAAGAACTTGAAACCCTGAAAGAGAAAAATGGAGAATTGGAAAAAGCAGCGCAAACGATCCGAGAAGAAAGAGATAAGATTTCCCTGAAAACTACACAGATGTCAGAAGAACTTAAAACTGCCAATCAACAATTAGAAGTAAAACAACAGGAGTATAATAATCTCCACTTGAAAATGTCCGAACAGCTCTCCAAAGAAGCGCAGGTAATACCCCTAGAAACTTATTTAGTTTATATTTTTGCACTCATTGCAATAATTCACGCATACATGTATATTTCTTTTAATTTCTCGAATAGTCTTTGTTTTTGACATTTGGGAACTTTAAAATTGGATTCAATTGATTAGTTTATATTATTTGATAAATTTTCTGTTCGTATGTTGTCCTTAATTCAACTCTATAGCATACATGTACCTAATCTCATCAACAATTATTTCTAATACGTGTTCAATAACGTCAGTGTACTTTTTTTAAATACTCCAAATTATTCGAGTTGTTTTTGTGAAAATAATTCCTTGATTTGAATAGACAATCCAACAATCAACAACAAATTTGAGTTCACCAACCATTTTCATTTCAAGTTTACACTTGATTTTTCAAAGAAAATTTTTTTCTAGGAGAGAGAAGCTCATGCTGCAGTTTCCAAAGAGAATGAGAATAGTTTTTCACATCTCGAGAAAGAACTGCAAGCTACAATATCCGATCTACAAGATCAGTTGGGTGACAAGAATAAGGCAAGTAGATTCCCTATCCTGATTCTTTTCCTATTTCACTTTCTCGAGTTTATTTAAACTTATTGATAACTCCAATTTGAGATATTTCATTCATTTTCAAATTTGAATTTAATAAGCAGGAATAAAGTTCTCGGAATTTGAACCTTTTTTTTAAATTTTCTTGATAACATTTCCTAGTACATTGGTATCTTTTCAATCTTCTATTAATGCTGTAATCTTTTTATGTTTCTAATAGTATATTATTACAATTCAACTCATATATTATATTTCACCTAATGTGTATGTAAATGATCTTATTCAATCTCTTGTTTGAATTTGAATATTGATTTGGTACTTTTAGTATTATTATCAGCATTATAACTACGGTAATCAATGTGAATGGTCTCTTAAGTATTTTGTCAAAAATTACAACATTTTGAAAACTATTAATATTATATTTACTGTAGTATCGGTTATTACTATAATAATATTATATTTAAAAGTAATACTCTAGCAAGTAATAATCATCCATTAGCATTAGGTTAGTGATGACCAACTAGTTATGATGTCCCCTACTAGTTGTACCTTATGGTGGTGACGTCCGTGACATTATTTATAATTAATCGAAACTTTGTCCTTCTAAATCCCTCCCCACATTCACAAAAAAAAACATGTACTATACGACCATACCTGATTTCTAATTTACAGAGACGGAGATAACCTCTCCCTTCAAATTACCCAAGAAACTGAAGGATCCAAGTTTTCCATTATTTATCATGAAATAGTTGAACTATTCATAATCTCCAGTAAATTTGTGATCAATGAATATGGCATTGAATATAATAGGTACATACAATAAAATTATTATTGAATGAATTAAGCTGAAACACCTTCACACCAAAGATAACTATTTCTACTTCTTGCTATTTTTAAAGATGATACGAGTTCTTCAGCAGAGAATAGCTGATATGAAAAAGACTTTGCAACGTGAATTGAAATCGTCTGATCCGGGAGGGGGAGGAGTCACGAACAATGTCAATTCAAACTTGAGTTCTGGCGAGCAAAATCATATTTCAAATTCAAATCAGAACTCTGGATCCGTTCCTTTTGACAACGATGTGAATTTCAAGTACCTTAAACATGTTCTTATCAAGTTTCTGACTTGTAGAGAGTACGAGGTAAGGATATGATGTATTTAATAATTTTTTTGAATTTCACTTGGATTAGACTCTATTTATGTACTAGATTTTGTTGCATGTTTTCTTGTTGAAACAAAGACATTGCAATGAATGAACGAAGCTTCTCTGTTCTAAATACACAATGACGACATCAACTTGGTTAGTTGTTTAGTAGAACAAGGACTGTTTATTCACTAAATTCTATTAGTCAAGGGCTTCAAAAACCACTTGAATCAATAATGAAATCAAAGTTACTTTTATTTGAACATGAATAAAAGGGCTCGCCTTCCGACTCAAAATGTCATGAACTGTATTTTGTGAAATTATTCAACTCACAAAGATAATTCAAAGCAATATTTTTTCCAAAATATAGTAGGATTTTATAATGTTATGAATCCGAAAATTGCACAAAGTGAATTCCATTCATTCAATTAATTTATTTCTATAAGATGAATAGAAAAATTTAGTTGTCGAAAAAAGTAAGATGTTCACAATTTGAAATAAACATAAATTGAACAACATTCCAGTGTAACTTGAAAACTAATTGTTATAAAAAATGTACTGTACTGTGCTTACCAGCGCACAGCAGGACTATCATGTATCATGAGCTTCCAATATATGAATATTATGGGTACATGCAATGCAATATGATATATGGAGTGAAAATTATTATGAGATTCAGTCCCGATTGCACAAAAACCTCTTAAATTTTAATCATGATTAAATTCAACAAGAACTAATCAAAAAATGCTTCTCTGATTGGTTCTCATGGTATTTAACCACGGTTCAACACGCTCTTGTGTAACCGGCTCTTGGACTGTTACTGCATTAATTGGAAGAGGGGCAGTTTTGGACATTGCACTGTTGTATCTTTACAAACTTATAATTTTTATAATGGAACTTTACTGAAATACTGTTTATAATGGAACGTAATCTCTAACACTGAAATGATGATTTACTGAAGGAAACAGAAAGACAAGCACAATACCGGGCTGTCTATTGAAAGTTTAATCAGTAGTTGAATTGAGTAGTTATAAACTTTTACTAAAATAGATTAATGGTAACAGTGCAGAAATGGTATGAAAAACATTTTTTCAAACCTCTAGTGGTTTATATTGTAAATTGATAGTTATGCTTTGTATTGCAGGCACAACATTTGACACGGGCTGTAGCAACATTGCTTAAGTTCTCGCCGGAAGAGGAGCGGTTGCTGCGAGACACGTTGGAGTGGAAGATGTCGTGGTTCGGCTCGCGGCCTCGGCTGCCCACTGGCAAATCACTCTCTCACAGCTGATCGTCGCTCAACCCCTAGTGTTCCTGTCCCCTGTTCCCTTCCAAAGTACGAATGCTGCCACGCCAAAATGTATTATGCAGTTGTAGAGTTATTATGAAAAAAACATAACACTTTCTGTTCACCACATGAGGGAAGAATTGGAATATTGAATTCTTCAATTTTCTCAGTCATTGTTATGGTATTTCACAGATTGTTATTATCTGATACTTTCTTGCCAAGTAAAAATGGTAATGAACCACATTATAGTGTATAGAAACTCGTAAATAATCTACCCGATACGATGCAACGTATCGCTAAAGGTTCTACCTCATGAAATTCATAGGAGCTCATGTTTTAATATGTACGTTGTTAGGAAATTATTTACATTAATAAAATTTATTAGACACTATTTTCAAGAGGGTTGAGTTAATCATAAAAACTCTTGAATAATACAGTAAACGAAGTGGATTTTCAACAAGGTATGAACTACAATTATTAGTAGGGCAATTCACTTCTTCTTCAATCCACAGGAAGTCTTGAATCAACAATGACTAATGCAGCTGAAATCATAGATTATATTTCAGGTTTAATATCCTAAAGCCTCAAAAGGCACAAATAGGTTGATTGGGATAAAGATTACGTTTTAGTATTAATTTTATAAATATTACACTGTGTAATATTTTTTTTAATATTTCTTGTTTTCTATTTTAATTATTGGTTTAGAATATTTAGGGCCGGTTACCGAGCTCGGGATTTAGCCAAGTCCTAGACTTTAAACAGCTGGAGTCAGAAAATTGGCTTTCCAAAACGGGGCGTTGTCGCAGCTTTTATAACAGTAGTCGTAGTTTTTATTTTCTCATTTCTATAATTGGAAACGTTCTTCCTTGACGAAATTAGACATTTCTAAATAATTCAAAATAGCTGAAACTTTACACTATTTTCTCTTTATTTTATTTTGTGTTCAATTTTCTAGTTTTTCGAAGTTAAATTCGAACGTGACTATGACAATGACTGCGACTACGCCCCGTTTTGGAAAACCAATCTTCTGACTCCAGCTGTTTAAAGTCTAGGACTTGGCTAAATCCCGAGCTCGGAAACCGGCCCTTAGTCACTCATGTATCTCAATCTTGTTATATTCTTCAATATCTATGTATTGTTTTAATTGTGTTATTGGCCCCAATTCAGAAAAGTGCGACCTATTTGAACACACAGAATATCTAAAAACAACAAACCGATTACTCAAATCAAGCAACCAAGAAGTCGGTTCCTCGGTGGCGCAGAATCGCAAGCGATCATAGCATTCCATTCATAAAATAATGTGATTCATACGTTGACATGTCAGCAATACTATTTTAGATCTACTACCCTAGTAGTAAGTTATGTGATTTTATTAACTCTTTTATAATATTTACTTCTACATTATATTTCCAATACCCTATTTGATCTTATCTAATAAACTACATGTTGATTTCCTCAGCTAGAAAATCATTATTCCAACGTTTTTATTGGTATTATTTTTAAAGTCTTCTAAAATGACTTTCTTGACTAATTAGGAATTAATTTTAGAATACAGTAATTCTAAATTAATGAAAATATATTTCAAAGTATTTATTTGTTATTAATATTATATTATTTATTTATATTAATATTTATTTAATATTGTTGAAACTATTGTAATGGGGGTATTTAAAATTGTAATATATTGGGGTTATATTATGTATGGTATTGTGATGGTATTATAAGGTTGTGAGAACAACCCTAGACATTATGGTAACAATTTATAATAGGGGAATCGCTTGGCTTGCGAGAGGTTAAATTGATCTAACTCTATAACTCATGAGAAAGGAACTATATTTTAAAATAATAAACAAAACAGTTATATTTTGGAGAACTAAGTAATCGATTTAATCAAATTGTAACTCAAAATGAAACTGGAAACTTAAATAAAAATAATAAATCCACTCTTTATCCATGTCTAATTCGACTATTTTACCATTATCGGTCATTGAAATGATGTTATTCTCATAATCTAATTTCATTTTATATTTTGAGAAGAAGGAATTTCCAACAATAATATCAGCCTGTAAGTCTTCAGAAATTACTAAATTTACTTCGAATTTCCTGTCATGTATTTGAATTTCACTCGAGATCATTCCTGTGATCGGCATTAATGAACCATTAGCTACCGATAAAGCAATACTACTATTTTTCAAATGTTTTAGATCATCGCTACTTAAAAGATTTTTTTGAACTATGTTTACGTTCGTACCGGTGTCAATGGTAATTGATACATCTTTTCCTTTGATTTTCCATTAATAGTAAGTACTGGGACTTGAATTCTTCTCTCTTTAGTCAATGATCCATTCATTCCAAGTTCGTGCTGAGCATGCATTTCGGAAGACAATAGCTGTTTGAAGTTGGTTTCACTTTCTATTTCGTTAGAGCAATTAATTTCACTTTCATTTGAGTATAACTGATTATTATTGGCATTGAGAAAAAACTGCCTGACAAATTCTATCGCTTTGGATTGTTCATCTTTCATTGATACAGAAGATATTATATTACATGTGATTTCTTCTTTATCAATTGAATTTGGAGAATAATTATCAAATGGAAATTCAGCGCTTTGTTTTTCAAATCCGGATCCCAAGTTCATATCCGATTCGTCTAGGCTCGGGATCCTGTATTCGAGTTTTTTGATAAGAAAAAACAATCGTCTTTCCAGTGATTATTCCTCTTACAGTATGTACAGAATCTAGTCCTATTAGGGTTGATTGGTGTCCTGTAATTGACTGATGTTGATTGTGTGTAATTATTGTTTGTATAAGGTTGTCTTTGGAAATTGTTCTGATTTGTTTCGTGTGGGAAGACGTTTCCGCTCCTATTTCCAAACTGTCTATTAGGATTAGGATTATGTGATTGTGTGTTTCTGTCGCGATCATTGTAATTATTATTGTTTGAATAAGGTTGTCTTTGGAAGTTGTTCTGATTTGTTTCGTGTGGGGAAAAGTTTCCGCTCCTATTTCCAAACTGTCTATTAGGATTGGGATTTTGTGATTGACCTACATTTCTACTCAAATTTTTCACCACAATACTCAGATCGTTCAATTTCTTCTCTAAAGTATCTACTACATTTATTTTTTGGACAGGCTGTTCGATTGAAGCATTATGCATTCCTAACTTTTTGTCTAGAAGGAAGCGAGATCTTTCATATTTGGCGAGATTTTTCTCTAAATCTTCAACTGATGCATTGTCCATGAAAGCAACATGTTGCAATGCTCCTACGTCTAAGCCTCTCAAAACATATCCTACTATTCTTTTCTCTGACATTTGAGGCTCAAGAATGTGACAAAGTTTTATTATATCTGCTGTGTATTCTGTGTATGTTTCTGTTGGTAATTTGTTTCTGTTTTCGAGTTTTTGTCTGGTTGTCTCTTCATGAACAGGGTCTACAAGTTTACTTTTTAAGTGGCCTACTGCATCAAGAAATGTCGCGTTTTCATTTTTATCCGAAAATATGTCGAAAATTGCCAATGCTGTTTTCTTGAGGTAGAGGGGTAAATACAAGATTTTATCATCCTCATCCCACTTATTTATTTTTGCTGCCCTATTGAAGGTTTTCAACCACTCGTTGAAGTCTTCACTCTTTGTACCCCCATAGCTTTCGGGTTTCGCAAAGGGTCTTTTATCATTCCCTGCCATATTATTTTCTGGAATTAGGATATTTGCTAAGTTATCGGGAGCTACTGTGTCGTAGATGAGTTCTTGATTTCTGCCTAGCTTGCCTACTATTCGCTCGTAATCGGCTAACATAGGGAAGATAATACGATCGCGTTGAGACAGGGACCCTAACTTAAGTAATCGACTTAGAGCATCTCTAGCTCCTGAATCGTGGTCCACATAAATACAAACTTTTTTTGCCAAGTCAACAGCGAATCTCAAGTATTCAATATTAACAGATTGAGGGATGTGAATACCTAACTGTTTGCCTAGCTCTAATAATTCTGATTTATCCAGAGATTTTACTTTTAAATCAATAGGTAAACGTAATAATGAAACCTCGAATTCACTAGGTGATTGTTCAGAGTCACTAGAACTAGAGCTACTCATCTCAATATAACAATAATAACAATTATCATATTTACCCTGTACGTTGAGAGAATAGAGGACATAATTATACGAGATCAAACACAGAATATAATAATTATGATAATGACCTGAAATGAAAATGTCAATAGATAATTTGAAGGCTAATCTTGTCAATTAATAAACTCTTTCTCATGAGAACGACGCCCAACACCATGTAATGGGGTATTTAAAATTGTAATATATTGGGGTTATATTATGTATGGTATTGTGATGGTATTATAAGGTTGTGAGAACAACCCTAGACATTATGGTAACAATTTATAATAGGGGAATCGCTTGGCTTGCGAGAGGTTAAATTGATCTAACTCTATAACTCATGAGAAAGGAACTATATTTTAAAATAATAAACAAAACAGTTATATTTTGGAGAACTAAGTAATCGATTTAATCAAATTGTAACTCAAAATGAAACTGGAAACTTAAATAAAAATAATATTGAGAAAACTTTTTAAACAAACAATAGAATAATTACAGGATTTGCCTTCAATAAAAAAGATGAACAATATATAATAATAAAATTGATAATATTAGCTCACTGAACTCACTGAACCAGAAAAATGGTGTCTCGGAAAAGAAGGGTAGAGCCGGGCCCGATTATCTGCAGTAGATAGCTCCAGGTCCCGTCCTCGTAACCGACTGACTGAGACTCTCATTTTTTTCATAATTTTACTTGTCATGAATTTTCACCGTCGTCAGCAATTTATCTATTCATTGTGAAAATTCATGACAAATAATAAAAATTATGTAGTTCTATTACACTATGTAAATAAACCATGTTCAGTCCATTCTTGTTATAATTTATTATTTTATTTATAAAATTTCAACCTTCAAGTCGTATAGTTATGTTATACATTAGTGTTTTGTACACTAAAATGGCATAGCCAACTAGGCTGAGAGTGTGGCTACTGTGTTGAGCCAGGGAGACACCTGTGTTGCAGCTCACCGCGCTTTCCGATCACGGATGACAACGGTCTAGAATGGTGCATGCCACACATGTCCGTCCTTCCACCACCCCTCCATCCCTTAAAAATATCGGACATGACTTGGATCGGAACACTGCATGACAGATGTGACCCCGGCTTTATTCCTGTAATATTATGCGAATCGTTATGTGAAGTGTATTATTATGTTGGTTATAATAATTTGAAACAGTTTACAAAATGTAGAAAGAAGTGGTAAATTAGAACTGGACTGGTGTCGTTAAAAAACATAAGATCTACAACAGAATTTTGTAATACAGTGCAATTCCATTGAATGATAACAATATTGGGAACCGAGCTTCGCTCTGGAGTACAAAAGCATAAAAAAATTATTACGAAAGAAGAATTTATAATAACATTCATACAGAAATGTTCTATCTAATCACAGAAAATTGAGATTAATTCCCAGAGGAATGCAAAAATTTCCCTCAAAAAGGCCCAGTTGTACAAAAGCCGGTTAAATTTTAATCCTGATTAACTTCACGTGAACCAAATCAGAAAAGACCATTTCAAAAAGATGGATCTACTGGAATTAATCAGGATTGTAAATAACCCGGCTTTTTTGCAACCGACACTAAGTACCTGATTGAATGATTACAAAAGTTCAACAGCTGAGTCATAATTTTGACACAGTCCCACACACATGAACTCGCTCACTCACTTCCATCACCAACTGACGACGAAATAATTATTATCAGCTGTTTTTCGAAGGATGAATAATAATTATTGTTTTCATGTCCTTCAGCGAGTTTTCCTAGGGATGAGACCTAGTGCAATCGAATCTTTCATAAACCTACTATGTTCTGAATTTCGTGAGAATCGTTAGAGCCGTTTTCGAGATCCGGTGAAATACAAACACAATCATCTAAACAGAAGTTGCTCGTTTAATAGTATAGGATAGATAACTTGGAGGCTGAATTGCACGATAGCCAAGGGCAGTAGCGGCTCGTGATCTTTTAGCTTGGGGGTTCAACCTCATGATCTATTGGGGAGAAAGGTCAAGAGGATATAGAGTATTGAGCATAATCAAGTGTAAAGGTAATCAATAATGATTTTAAGGAATTACCTCCCAAAGATTAAGCATATTTTCTACAAATATAGATTTTTGTCCTGTTCATATTTTTCTTGTTCAATTTTTACTTTGGGAGTTAATCTACCATCATGTTTTATTTTACACCTATCCTCAATATTAATAATGTTTGTCTTTAACAAATACTGAACCTTATTCATATTTCTTCATCAAAATGCTGTTACGGTACCTAACACAATAAATTATATTCACACTCTCACTAAAACAAAATGGACATACTAGAAATACTCACGAATACACGAACCACACTAGAAATTACTAGTCTATATTCTTCAACACGCAAAAAAATTTATATAACAAAGAATGCAGTGAAATCTATCACATCTGTATACAGTGTAGGCTATACCCGAAACCCTACCGTATAACCTCAAAACTGTCACGCTTTCTACTTCTTGTTTACCGCTTTTTTACTGTTTACAGCCACCAAATTTGAATTTATTGGTTATGTTCAAGATGGCACTGCTACTGAATCCGTATCACGAATACTCACGATTCATTCCGAGGTTTACTGAATGCTTCACTTGCGTCGGCTAGGTTCGGCTACTCTCGGATGACCTCGTGGAAACGTGTTTCAGACAGGATTGTGAACCAAATCCGTGCTAGTAACCCGATTCCCCTCCTCTGTTCCACTACCTCACCCAGCCCTGTTTTTGGGTTCACATCGGGGAATGAACACTGCTTTCCACCACCACCCGTCTCGTCATGCCATTCGGTGCTGTTTCAAGCAAGCCACTCCGGCACCGGCCGCAAAACATCGACGTTAAGTTTACATAGATTAAAAATTTTGTGATGTAATTTCATGAGTATAAAATAAAAATATAATTATATGAGTAGAATTCATCATTCTATAGGAGTTGGTCCAATTCTGGGGGTTCAATGAACCATTGAACACATAGGACGAGCCGCCACTGGTCAAGGGGCAATGCCGTTCACTAGATCTTGTCATGAATGACGGTCAGTAATTGGCGGCTACTGTCTGATGGAGTGCAGGAAGGCCGCCATCACTGTCATCGTCTGAAGGGCCTCAACGAGGTGTGCAATGATGTTATCCACGAGCTAACGTCAATAACATTTTTAATGTGATATCAATGTGCCTCACATACACTCATGTATTCTAGGTACATTGATTGACATGGTAGCTTTACCAGGTGAATGCCCCTTGTTGACAATTTGTGAACCGGTAAGAATCTTCTAAGTATCTAAGGCCCGGTTACACAAATCCAGTTAAATTTTAATCATGATTTAAAGGCAAACACACACAGCAACAGACGGACGTATGCAGATAGATGGGGGCGGAACCTTCCTCAGTTCAAATGTTGCAACACACACATACGTTCGTCTGACTGCTCACGTCTGCTTGCAGACGTTTGATTCTTTTCTCCGTCTGTTGCTGCGAACACCTAGGAGGCCCTACACTATTGTAATTATAATAAGAAGGCACATAATAATTTCGAGAACAGATTTCAGTATTGAGGCCCATATACTGAATGGAATTTCAAATACATTTCTGTCTGGTTTCATCAAACTCAGTTAAAACATTTGAGGCTGGGGAAGCTGGTTACGATTTACAAGAGTGCACTGGAATTGTTGATAGTAAGTATCGCCAAATAAATCATAAAATGTTCCAGTACCTACTCTAAAGTATAAATAAAGCGAACCTAATTTGACCATGTTCAAATGTCTTGACCGAGCTTCGTAAAACCAGACATTAATTTGAGTTTAAACCATCAGATGATCAAAAATTATAATGAATGCGAACATAGCTTGGAATAACCCTGAATTAAGAGAATCTTGATTTAAACATCTATTGAGCTTATGAGCATAGGAGATATAATTTATTATATACTTTAGACAGAGACTAAAAGTAAGATTTGCATAACAACCGAAACAATTACATTTTTATTATAATACATAATAAAATATAACAAATAACTTACTGAATTAATAACACATTTCATATTAAAGTGTAACTGATTCAATTGCTACTGGTGCTAAGACTGTACTGGTATTGATTTAAGCTTTACTTCGGTGAGGCGCTATTTTTGGAAATGTCGTGTTCCTTGTTATTAATTTCGAATTGACCATGAATGGCTGGAGAGCGAGAGGTATTTCTACAGTGGCATCTTTGTTCTGGAAGTTTTCAACGAGGGAGAGGATGGTGCGAGGGACTGCTAGGGCTGTGCCATTGACGGTATGTGCGAATCGGTCGCTGTTCTTGATGCGAATGTCGAGCCGGCGTGACTGGTAGTCAGTGCAGCTGCTGCAACTGGACACTTCGCCATAGAGGGCGCGGCCGGGCATCCATGCCTCCACGTCGTACTTGCGGTACGCCTGAGCGCCCAACTCGCATGGCGGCATGTCCAGAACTTGGAAGTGTAGTCCAAGCTCGCCAAAAGTCTCCTCCTGGATTGCTCTGAACTCTTCCAACAGTTCATCCGAGCCGTCCGCCTCTGTCACACCAAACATCTCAACTTTTGTGAACTGGTGAACTCTGCAACAGTACCAATATTAACATAACTAGTGAGTATATTATAAATAACTAGTAAGTACCTATATTATGCTAACACTAGAGCGTTCTTACGCTACACGCTTATTTGAAGTCAACATCAACATGGCGATAAAACAGATAAAATTGCATAGTAGCAATTTGTAAAATATAGATGTAGAGGTCTGAAAACGTACAGGCACATCAGAAGCTATACAATGTACCTCCAGATGAAACAATAAGTTTATGAAAAATCCATCTATAGTGAGGTCCACATTGAAATGTATCTTCTTTCTTCCTGATTCAAGTGAACTTGCCAGTCTGTTATATTTATAAGTCACCTTATTTCTTTTTGCAGTGGAGTCTCAGGGTACAAACACACTGAAGGCGGGGCGTAGCGTGGTCAGAGCGTTCATGATACACATAGGAAGCGCCTGAGCGTCAACAGTCAAGAGCCTGGAGAATGGCGTTGTCTAAGTTTGCACGGACATTACTTTGTGAGAATAATTACTTGAAGTATTTGATATTAGCTAAGCCTGCTAAGTCAGAGTGGATTGATTAAATTCTTAAAATCTCATACAAATATGAATGAAATGGATTAGAATAGCCTTACTTCAAAGTGCAATAGATATATTTTCTCTTTTGAATAATCAAATGATACACATTACATGGGAATTCGGGCAAACATTAAATATACTAGTGTACTAGATGGTAGGAAAATGTAGTAGAACAATTACATTATTATGTACAAGAGAAGACCAGACTGGCACACGCACTGAGACGCTCCGCTTGTTGACGCTCAAAAAAACAAACCAGGCTGTTCCAAAATTTGACGCTCCGCGAGTAGACGCTTACAGTGTGTTGCATATTATTACTTAACATGATATTGTTCACGACGCTCTGTGTGTTTGTACCCTTAGAAGACCTTGAATTTTGTATTATTACCCGCCTTGCACTTTTCCCTCCTTGATGTTCAGAAGTCTCAGCAGATCTTGAATCTTCTGTTCTTACAATTAGGAGTAATATTACTGGCAAATCATGATAGAATAACTAGATTACCTGAAAATTCCCCGTTCATTGGATGATCGTGAAGTTTCAGCTCTATAACAACGACTGACGGCAGCTAAACGAAGTGGAAGATCAGCTGGACTTAGTCTCTTCTTCATCAAAAACCCAGCCAAAGCCATTTCGGATGTGCCAGACAAGCAGAGGTCAGGACCATAGACTTGTGAATCTAATGAATAAACCTGAAATACATTTTTCTTTTAATTACTCAACAGATACTTTTTGAGTGAAGGCCAAATAACTGAAGGCCATGTTACAGAACGTTTAATGTGTCAACCCTCTATTTTTCATTTCTACAAACCTATGAAACCATCAATTTGCTTCTGCAGAGATCAATTGTTATTGATCATGAAAAGGTAGAAGTTATTTTGAACTTATCTTGGCTGATTAGTGAAAAATGCAAACCTTAATTAAATATTAGGCTAACACATTTTTAGTTTTGATCTCTGCGCAATAGTTACACTTCCAACCATAATGAATAATTTCACTTGGGTCGAATTATAATGTTAACTTCAAAATCTGTTTTTTTCAAATAATATATTTTATTACCTGATTACGTTCACCTTGTGTGTTCATTCCGCAACTTTCTATAATTCTCCTATTTAGAATGTCTGGAACAGACACTAACTGAAACCCTCTGGAAAGCAATTTCTTTAGTGAAAATTTTATGAGAGCTGTTTCTAACTCAGCTATCTGTCCAAAAAAGAAGTAACTTCGGTGCCCCGTAAAATTGCTTTTACCAGTTCTTGAACCACGCAAATGATTAGCAATTTCTGGAAACTCTTTAGGTTTGAATTCGAAGTGTCTTTTATTTCCTACAGTTCTTAAAACTCTTGGTTCATCAAGTTCGATTATTGACGGATGTGACCGATTTGGTAGTTTAGCAAGTGCTAATAATAATTTGTTGTTAATAATCCTAGATTTATCACTATCAGTATTTAAATTTTTCAGAGTTCGGTATAATTCTAATACATTATCAATGTCACCATCACTTTTTCTTTTTACAATGTTGCTAATTATATCATTCCGATTAGAGATATCACAGTAATAATCCAAGTCCATAGTTGATTTCGGAATTTCCGTTTTGATGAATTCACCATGATTTTTCACATTAAATTCTAATGTCGAAAACTTTTTTACAAGAAGTAGTCTATTACTACGTGAGTTGCATTTGCAAATATATTTCAAAAATCCACTAAAATTGACATTAAACAATTTAAAAAACATCATTTTAAACGAAAAAAATATAGCCTACTTTTACCTTCTGAATTTGACACAAAATACACATTATTTTATATTACATTTGTATGGTAAGAGTAAATGAAAACAAAAAAAATTAGTTGTTTGTTCCAATTGTCAGAGTATGAAGCTTCAATAAATGATAGTAGAAATTTTTTCCTGGATAAAAAAAA
Source organism: Nilaparvata lugens (assembly GCF_014356525.2). Lineage (NCBI taxonomy): Eukaryota > Metazoa > Arthropoda > Insecta > Hemiptera > Delphacidae > Nilaparvata > Nilaparvata lugens. The sequence continues at coordinate 30,985,961 of NC_052506.1, forward strand.
TAGTCATGTTAACTTTTCAAGATTATTAATGAATTTAATAAAATTAGAAGGATCATTTAAGTAAACACGAAATAACATAACCTAAAAGATACCATACAACATGATCATCAATCGCCATTCCTATTTAGAACTCAGCTGATGATGTGCTCATAAGTAAAAGTGAAATCAGCTGGATTCAAAATAATCAACAAATTTTATCTTGAAAATATTATTTCCTCTATGAAAAGAAGAAAAATATTTTGAAGTTGAATTTCGAATCAAATAAATTATAATTATTTTATTCTATTCATGAGTAATTTTTTCCTGACATATGGAAAGATCCGAGGTTGTAGATTACAAGGAGGTTGGCTATATTGGTCTTCCTCACATCCTTTAGCGGCACAGCGGCGGTAGTCATTTTGATTTCAGAAAAAGTTATTGCCTTATTATTTCTCAATATTTTGTTGCATTTTCAAGTTGTCTTCTGATTTAAGTAAGAAAATTAATAATCAGAATATATTATAATACTTTGAATTGTGAAATAACATTTAATTTTTAATGTAATTCTAATAGAATGTTTTACGTATGCCTACCGTATAAGTAGAACTAAGTTAAGTGTAATTTTAATATCAATTTACAAAATAATTTGACTTCTACTATTGTTCTTTCTTTGTTAATGATATTGATTCGATTAAATATTACAATCTAATTATGTATCCACATAATTCAAAAACTTACCTTAACATTTTTTCTTGAATTTTAAAGAACTAGCTTGATACTAACCTATCTTAGATTCACACTGAATGCTATCGTACCGACTTTTAATACTATACCGGTAAATTATTAAGTTACCATATTTTTTCTAATCAACTTTCAAATTTATAGTTTTGTAATTTACATTATATTTTTTTAAAACAGCATGATTTAAAACATGAAAATAATATTTGTACTTTTTTTCAGAAACATTGCTAGCTTATCACGCTTATGAAAGATGAGTGATATTGGAGAAGCTGATCCTTTTGGTACATTAATTTCAATTATAACTTTAAGAGAACATGAAATTGGAAAACTAAGAAAGAGGATTGATGGTGAGTTACTTCAGCTACTTTTTTGTATTATTTAAGCTTAGTATAATTTGACGAATTAATTTGTAATTAATTAAAAATAGCTACCTAATAGTACATATGCTAATGGCCGGATAGAATGATCCAGACACCAAATATTGAATTGGAAGTATACATTCTCCCAGTTTTACTTATCAAGATACCCTATATTTCTGTGAGATGTGATATTTAAAAAAAACTATTTGCATGATGTTTTTAATTTTATCAGTAATTTTTTTTTTTATATTATGCAAGGCTGAATAATAGCTAATTTGTTTTAGAACTATTCTTGATTAGCCTAATTCTCTCTTTCCTTGCCCTATTACCATAGGTATAGGTATTAGGAAAGTATTGCTTTCCAAAAAAAAAATAAGGTAGGCTACCCTAATTTCAAGTTTTCTATACGTTTCAAGGTCCAAAAACATAATTTTTGGGTATTGGTCTGTGTGTGTGTATGTCTGTGAACACGATAGGCCTAACTCCATTCCTAATTAACCGATTGACTTAAAATTTTAAAATCAAGGTCCTTATACCATGAGGATCCGACAATAAGGAATTCAATAAAATTCAATTCAAGATGGCGGATAATTACTAAAAAACCATGTTTTTCACGTTTTTTTGGAAAACGGCTCTAACGATTTTCTTCACATTTATACCATGGATAGCTATTCATAAGCCCTATCAACTGACATGAGTCTCATTTCTGGGAAAATTGCAGGAGCTCTGTAATATTATTGAGAAAAATGGCGGATAATCACTAAAAACCATGTTTTTCACGATTTTCTCAAAAATGACGACCGATTTTTTTTTAAATTCATACCCTGTATAGATATTTATCAGCTCTATCAACTGGCATGAGTCTCGTTTAGGGAAACTAATGAGGGGTCTACCCCATCCTTGAGAAATGGACTTTGTAACCTCCTTCTCGTGCATAAGGTAGGTAGGTAGAATAGTTCATAAAAAAACAAATAGTCGAGATATTTCATCTCTAGAACAACTGTTTTGATGACTTTCAAAAAATCATCGAATTTCACAATTTACACAAAGGAAAAAGTAAACTGAAAGTAATTATATATACACAAATATGTTGCCGCCAATCGTCATTAAGTTATTCCCCTTAATTATATTCTCGTTTAAGAATGGGGCTTACAGTTCAATGAGCAAGGAAAGTTGTGTGAGTGTACCACACCAGATTTTTTGAATACGGTAATAGTTACCGTATTAAAAAATGTTACCAGACTCTTATTCACATTTTGGGCGCTTTTTGATTTTCAAATCTATTTTTAGCACTTTAAATACAAATCACAAAAATTTAACAAATTTCTAAGAAGAAACGTTTTTATAACTTCTACTTGCAAGGTAAATGCTATTATTTTTTTTCTCATTTAAGGTTTTCCATTTGTTTACATGTATTTTATTTTAAAATTTCAGAGCTGAAAAATCGTCTGTCAAATATCAAGCATGATATTGAAGTGGAAAAACGTAAGGAATTGGAAATTTTGGAAAAGGCCAGTGATAATTTGAAAAGAGAATCCGAATTGCGCTCTAGAATTGCGAGGTAAGCTTCTATTATAGTTTATAATTAATTATAATAAATTACTGTCTTAGTTATTCTAATTCTGCTTTTGAGAAGAAACATCTCTTCATATTCTTCTACATAATTTTAATTTATCTTTAGATCTTCAAATGAGGCAGTATAATAGTAAGTTATTTGTTTAATTTAAATTGTAAATTAAGCTTTTTATAACATTTTAATATTTTATTGTCATGAAAAATCAACCCAGATAATACAGAATATTTCAATAAGAATTGTTTCAACAGAATATTTTTCTCTTATAAAATCCTTATCTACTGGGACCAAAGAATAGTATCTACAAAATGTATTATCTACAAGATTTTATATAATGTAAAGTGTCATTCATGATGTCAATATAAAAGTGATTTGATTTTAGTAATAAGCTATGTACGTACTGTATCCTTGATCTGGTATATAAGTACCATATACTCATACTGTGTGCTCCGGCGTATGTCGTGCATAATTTCACTCGGTGAACTCTATAATCTGCCTTCATTAGGTGAAAGTTTTCTTTATTTATCTTGTAATATTATTTTGTTTGTTTTTTTTTAGTTTGAATGCATCAATAGATCTGGCAGACAAACTTAAGAGTCAGAATATGAGAAGAATAGAAAAAGAGAAATTAGAATTGGATGAAATGAAAATGAGACACAAAATAATACTCGAAGAAAAGAGATGTTTGTGGGAAAAGAACAAGGTAACGTGCACCGTATTTGATAGTTCGCGATTCTTCTTTAAAGAGAGTTACCCATGCTTCATGGATAGTTATCCAATATTTTATTAATTCATGGTTAATGAAGATTGAGTGATGGTGTCGCTTATCATTTGATCGGGACAGTCATTTCTCTCTTTATTTATTATTTTTCCACTTTATATTAAGACTCATTTTATAATATATCATTTCATAACATTTGTAAATTTAATTTTAGTAAAGCTCATAGCAGTTTTGGATGTGTTCGTTATCAAATAACTTTTAAGGAAATTGAAATTATATTAAATTGAATCATTAAAATACAATTATTCTATTCATGGGACTATCAAGCTACTTTTAATTTCTACTCACGGACTATCAAGCTAAATATCCTACAAGTTATAAATATTTATATGTACGGTCAGACTAAGTTACTCTGTTTCAAACATTTTGTTAACAAAAGCATTCTCAATAAATTTTCAAAAGAACTTTTCATCCTCTATAACCATTTTTCAAATCAACTTACCATTTGTGAGTAAGTCCTATTTGTCTACAATTTTTATTATTGCGTAGGTGATATATGAGTCTTTGATGGGTGCGGAAGAACTTAGAAAGGAGAAATGTGTTCTAAAGGTGCTTCAGTTCACATTGATGATGAAAAAAGCTGAGATACAGCAATTCTGTAAAGAAGAAGCTCAGTTAAAGGACACACAAGGTGACTGAGTATACTATTTTTTATATTTTCTCACTTTATAGTAAAAACTAAATGCAGCCACAATAGTTTTTAGTTTACACAAAATTATAACTTATTGTAAATTATTAGATTATAATGTACCTGCTATCCTAATGTATGAATGATGATTAATAAAGTGGATTCTTTAGTTTAATTATCATGAGATATATTATTTCAAAATTTACAGAAAATATGATCTTCAAACTTTGCTCCAAGATTGAGGTTGCAGAAAGAGAAAGCAGTGACCTAGTCTCCCAAATACAGGATCAAGAGAAGAAAAACAGGTGAGTAACATCTCTTCAGCTTTGATTAATACAGATCACGGTATATAGAAAAAGACGGTAGGTGTGATGCTAAATTTCCGGTGTAGCTGACGTCATTTTATATCCAATCATCTGTTTTCAACAAATAAATTGCCAAACCTCGGTTGGTGGCGATGACGCAATCTAGCTGCTATTGCTGGCCACTGCGCACACATTTCGTGACCCTTACCGTTTTCATCTAAATACCGTGATACAGGTATCCAGTACAGTAGTACTCACTGAATAAGATATAAGTACGACGAGAGAGCTAGCCACTTATTACAGCTAGGCCTCTTATTGCAACGCTAAAAAATGTAAATTCATTGTGGTAGTGAATTGTAGATACCGTAGCGAACAATATGAGTGGAACTCCACTTGGAAGTACAGGGGGGGGGGGGGCTTTGGATGATCATCTGTGTCCACTTCAGCTGCTTTTCCAATTATGGCTATCATTTTTCATTTTCAAAGTCCTTTAGCAAGATATCCCCATTCAAAAGAATTTCTGTATCCAACAACTACAACTATTTACTATATTCCAAATTTCACCAGAATCAGAGTGATACATACATTACGAAGATACAGAAATTGCTTGCTCAATACAATTTGAGAAGATAAACAAGGAACATTTAGTGAAACACAGTCATGTGAATAAATATAGGCCTACGGTACAATAATAACTTCCACTGATGTTCCAATCATATTTCTTAAAAAATGGCTAAATCTATAGTAAAGGAAAGAACTGGCTTATACAGTATTTATTTAAAAAATCGCTTGCGAGTGGTTTGAAACCCTCCTGAAACTGTAGGTCCTTCAATTACCGTCCTACCCACGCACAAGCATAGAGTTTATGTAGGCATCATCGTCAGCAAAATAAAATGAAAAACCGTGACCTCCCCCCCAAACCTAGTCTTTGGATCCGCCTCTGCAATGATCGAGAGTTTTTTTCATAATAATAATAACAACAAAAAATAATTGTATAAATATAAGCATGACAAGTTATCTTCAACTCTCAACATAGTTATGCCCTAGCTTATGTTGTTCACACAGATTTCATAATTCATGGATCCATTTCATTCTATTACAATGCAGACTTTATTTATTAGTAATAGGTATCATTTATTTCACAAGAGTTACAGTTAAGAAAATAAATACAATAATAATCATAGAGAAAATTTGGTTTCTTTAGTTAGGCCCAATATCGTTTTATATAATATATTAATATTATTGCCAACTATCATATTATAAGGATTCTAAAAGATTGAATATTACATGTATTTCAGACTGAACAGGGAAGAAATCGGCAAGCTGAAGGAAGAACTCGAAAAAATGAGAAGCCACTTGCCGGTCAATTCCCAATCAAGATTGAGCCATCCGGTTGTCGCAAAAGCTTCTAATAGAGGTGATTTTTTAAAACTGTTCTTTTGTTTGATGTTATTGATGCACGTCGATAACTGTGTATGATAGAATGTATTGTTTTCCAATTCTCATGTATAATATTTATTGTCTAAGTACGGTATCATCTAGAGGTAATCAATATTTTTTATAAATTAACGAGTACTGGTATCCTACTTGCTTTTGTAGACACGACTCTCGGCTATAATGCCGTTATCAAGTGAAAATATAAAATACTTGAGATATAAACAAATATTATAATAATTGAACACAAAAGAATTCGAAATTGGAATAAATGTTTGCGTCTAAAATTGGAAAAAAAAAAAAAAAACCAGCTACTAATAAAGTTGATATCATAGCCACCTCTAATACAAGGCCCCGGCCTACGATATTGCAACGTCGCAGTGGTCGCAGTGTAGGCCTAGAATCTAATACATGATTGGTGAAAAAGTTCAGCTGGTATTTTTTTAAATCTTTTTCACCAATCATGTATTAGATTCTAGGCCTACACTGCGACGTTGCAATATCGTAGGCCGGGGCCTTGTATTAGAGGTGGCTATGTTAATATACTATTATTTTATCACACAGGAGTTACAATAACGGGTACAACAATAAATAGGACGATTTGGTAAACGTGCAAACCTGTTTAGGTCTTGGTAGGGGAGCGCGACTAACACCATCTTGTAGATCCTGCCTTACCATTGGACACCGGAAAATCCACGAAAAATCTCTTGCCAGTGTCAAAGTGTCATTGTAGTGTGCAATCTCATATGGGGAACAGTAATTGAATGTTAGGATGTGTGACAGGAAACTCCATCTTGTTTGAAAAACATGTTTTGCTAATCAGGATTACGAGCCAGTTGAGGCTGAATAAACTTTTCTTCTTCTTCAATGTTGTTTTCCATCACAAACTGTTTACAATTAAATCACTTCTTTGCTATTAAATAGAACGTATAGCAGTCAAATTCATCTATTGAAGAAAATTTTCTCATTTGTTAACATAGAGCAGAGTATCCGCTGTAACTGAACTTTCATTTCTGTCCTCAAAAAATGTAGTCCTAAAATAGTCCTTGATGGGGCTGTGACTTTGGCACTGAGGAGAGCATTTCTTGTATTCTCTGTGGATTTTCTGGTACCTACCCAATACGGAAATAGTAAGGCAAGAGCTACAAGATGACGGTAGTCGCGTTCCTCTACCACGACAACAATATACCTGCTATTTGAAGTGTTCCGAATCGCCCGATTCACTGCCGCACTCAATATTATTTGTTTATATTATACACTTAAAGCTGCTGAGCATTCATATAAATAAGAATTCCACATAATAAAAATAATTATATCTTCACTGAGGATATTACTTTTGTTCCTCTCCAATCAAATTGTGTTCATCTAATTGATTGAACGAATTATATCACCTGATCTATTAAACTTTTAAAATGAACTTTTATACAACTACCGGTAAGCAAATAATAAATTAAAAAATAGAGGAGTTGCTTATTTTCCAATTCAATTCGTGAATAATGGCATACCTGTACTATCCTAGAAGGTAATTGATTGACTTCTGATAATGAAGAGATAATGAATTCTGATAAATTTTATTAATTGCTGGGAGTATATAATTATGTAGACCTATCTTTATGATTTCAAATATTTGCAGTTGGTTATTCATTCTTTTTCTTCACTAATTAATAAATTATGATAAAAATACTTTTTTTTAATATAATATAAATATTTTTACATAAAAGTATTTTTATTGTAACTTATAATTATTTAAATATATGCTCAAGTCTGATTTACAATTATGGAATGTTTTTGTTTTTCTAGCATCATTGGAAAAGGCATCAATCGATCAACCCACTAATAAAAAAATGGTAAGTGAATCTTTATTAGTTTTTGTTGTGAAGAGTTCTGTTAGCTTTTGTGATTATGATATTAGTTTTTTCAAGTTTAATACATGGAAGAAACAATAATTCGGTTTGAATATTTTTAAAGATTTTTACCTATTGGTATAACAAATAAAAAGTTTGAAGATCATTGTTTTGTTTGGCTTTTATTAGCAGCATCTGGCAAATTGAAAACAAAATCATAATTCTGTTCGAACAAAAATATTGATTCACTGTCTTATCTCCTAAATCTGCAACATATAATTGTATCAAAACAATTTAAATGGAACATTGATTTACCATTTTGTAATTAACTGAGTTATATAGTTGGAATGAGGTGTGATCAATATCACAAAATTGACCACTCGAATAAGTACAATACCGATAATTATAGAACTATTGATGGGATTTATTAGAAATTTAAATCACAAGTTCTCATATTAAGTTGAAATTAACTAATAAAATATCGCAGTGGTTGATAATAAATTTGTGTTATGAATTCAATCAAGCGCTCTCCATTGTAGCTTCAGAAAACTTGTTTGTCGCACGTTCAATGAAATGTATCACTTTGAAATAAAATATATTCTAGTGCGCTTGCATAGAAGCCTAGAGGTCCCAGGTTCAATTCCAGGACCTGATATTCTTTAGCTAGGTAACTCCGGTGATATCGGATGGGAAGGTAAAATTAGCGATTCCGGCTGAAGTATACGGTAACAGTCGTGATTGACGATTTAAATATATATTAGGCGATGAAGAACTCCTAACAGGATAAACCAACCAATAAAAGCCTCAGTATATTATTACTAATGGCTTAGACTATTCGATCTTAGAACTTCTCGATTGTTCTCTACATGTTATATAGGTACATAAAATATCAAAAATCGTGAAAATAGAAAAAGAATAAGCATCAAGGTTTTTTGAAAGTTCTCGAGATATTTTGAAATATAATCATAATCAATCTCATAATAGGCCTACAGTATAATCTCCCATTTTTGATCGTTTTCTTTCAGCGAGAGGAGTCTGTAAACAAATGTGATTCTCTATCGTCAGTTCCAAATGAAGCTGTAGGCCTATCAACGTTCAAGCGAATTCTGACCAACCCATTCCAGCAGATTGGCAACTTCTCATCCTCTCTGTTTTCTTTCGCTAGTCTGGAGGTGAGTTACCACTCTCAATTTTTTTTACAATTTATTACACACTATATTCTGTTGAAATTTTCAAGTTTCTCCGTTCAAGTTTTATAACATGTGATAATTTCAGATTTTTGGATTCGATATTCTTTGAAATGTTGTGAATTGTTTTTCGGTTCTATTATAGAAATATTTTCAAAATTAGATTGAACTTATTTTTTTCGCTTTTTGTTGTAGGAAATCAGTAATGTGAATACTTAATTAGGCTGGAAGGATTAATTCGAACTATATTCTCATTGACTTACCTGAATCCTGGTATAGAAGTGTTAAGTGTAGCATAGCCACCTCTAATACAGGTGCGGCTATGAGTGTAGGTTGCATGCATGCTTTTCATCCTCTTCTTCAAATAGCCGAATTATATTCTCCACCAAATAAGTAAATATGATCATTTCATAGTCAGTTAGTAATGCTAACTGTCTATCAATATTATAATTTATTTTAATTAACATGTTCCATTCATTTCCTCATTTGTTTATATATTGTAGTATACTCTCGTAAGTAAAAATGACCTACACGATATTTGGCCAAATGCATAATTTGAATTTTTGAAATACCTTTATTGATTGTCCCTGCTTGATACGACCTTTTCATCTCGTTTCACGTAATTGATTGCGTGTAAAAAAGGATGGTAGTATTCTTGCTTGTATCTTTTTAATGTTTTTACGTTGTATTTTTGTAATTTATTGGCGCTGAAATTCCACATTGCAGGAATAAATTCACTGAAAAATATTTTTTGCAGGATCACAAAACCTTAGATTTACTTTCTTAGTTATCGAGTCCGTGATAAAATAATATTATTTACTGATGAATTGCAGAATATGAATTTTGTGCGACCACGTAAGAGAATTGAGGAAGTTGGAGAATCGACGAAGAGACTCATGATGCAATTGGAAGAGAGCAAAAAAGCAATAATTGAAAGCCGACAGAGTGAACTCTCTCAGCATTCAACTGAAGCTCGTGCATCTTCGAGAAATTCAAAATCCGATCAAGTATTGAAGAGAAACTTGGAAGTGGACAATACAAATGGGATTCTGGAGAAGAGATCTAATAATTCACAAGCTGGCAGTGAGAAAAGCAATAATTGTGAGGTTGGTGCGCAACCAGAGTTGATGCCACCGCCCCCTCCAGCCTTAGTGTCCCCGCAGATGCACGATACAGCTTATTTCTCGCAGGCTCAGACTCAAAGTGACTGTGGCTACCAAACACAAACTCAATCATCATTTGGTGAGTGAATAAATACTGTTCTTTCCCTTTATATGCAATTTTAAACAAAAATATTTATAACAAGATTAAGGCACAGTTATCAGATAGCCTAAGTCAGTGTAGGAGTGATAATTTACTGTAGTAAGATTCACTTCAAACTGTCGGCTTACGGATTCCTTCATGCTATTTATTTTTAAGAAAATACTGACGTGTTGAAGTAAATCTCACTGGATACTTACAAAATATAGATTTTACTATCGTCGGCTCTACGTTGTCTTTTAGTTCAAACTTGAAAGTGAAGTTGTTAAAATATACAATGGAATATTGATTTGATGATTCTTCACAAAACTGTTTTAAAATGTATACTATTGTTATAGGTGGAACACAGAATGATCCTGAACCACACGCAATGTATCCTCCACAGAATTCGCAGGTGAGAGCATTCGACTAGTCCAGTAGGTTATTGGGTGACAAAGATAGTTTACAGGCAGTAAATGCATCATCATGACATTTTTAAATGGGCGAAGAGACAACAGCCTTATTAAGAGTTGTTTCTCTTTCTTGAAGATGTTGCTTACAAATTCCGATATAGGATTGTAGGATGGATTAGATGAGATTCTTAGTAATTATTCTGAAAACATTAGTGAAAGAATAAATTGGATAGCAGTGGAATTTAGTAGGGTTACATATATTTTATGAATGTTTTTGCCAAAAAATTATATACCTATTTTAAAAATCAGATCCAACCTTATTCAAGCTCATTTCAAGTAATTTGAAAACATTATTTTATAGAACTCCAAGAGACTATAATATAATAAACGCTTTCGTTATCAGTAATATTTTCCGAGGATGATGCCCACCTGAACTCCAGGCGTACTTTACATGAGTAATGATTAATAAAGTTCGTTGGACAACAAAATTTAATGAATCCTTCGTACTTTTTCAAAATATAACAAATATAATTGAAAGTACATAATAAAAAATGGTTGTGGTCATTTAGTCAGCTGGAGTATTCATTGCATGCAATTAATACAGTTTTCCATTCACTCCAAACCCAAAGGTACCTAGAATAAATTCTAGAATGTATTCTAGGTACATTGATTCATTCATTTATAACATCAGATGAGGCTATTTTGGGAGCTGACAGAATCTACCACACAGACAGACCTTTATGCGTTGACACATAACTTCAGCTTGTTAATATAAAACATAATCATTTACAACTTTTACATTAACAAACTGAAACGGTTCAAATCAATATGCGGTTTCCGGCATTCAAATCAATTCAAACTTGATTTCCTTTAAAAAAATAAAAATAATGAACACAATTCATGTTATGGACAGCAATACAACTTGAAATATTCCCAGCATTATAACATAACTGACTATGCACCTAGTAGCCTATGTTGATAGTATAATTTTTGTAAAATACTTCTAAAAAAAAATTATTTTCTCTTGGAAATCTGTATTGAAATCATGTATCAGATGACCACCTTGTCATTTTAAAAATAACTTGGATTCATATGAGAGACAAAAATATTAAAGCAACTTAGTAATTTTTGAAGAGTATTTTTTCATTTCAAATAGGATCCCCAATGAAACCTAACTATTCTTGTAAAAAATATTTAGCTGTTTCCATAATTTTCACCAACTCTGTATAATCAAAAGTTGCGGGTTTCAAAGATTACAATACAACAGTTCAGGAGCGAGTTCTTTAACCCAGGGGGTCACTAGTTAAAATAGTATTTAACTAATATTGTTACAATTTCTCATTTTAGGCTTCAGCCATGGACTACAAAAAAGATAACAGATCTGCAAAAAAGTTGCCGACACAAGAGGACAAAAGGGTTCAATTCAATGGTAATAGGAAAATTCAATGTAGACTATAATAATAATAGATTTAGCATTTCGAGTCGAATAATTAATTATTAGATACAATTAGATACATTTGATTGATTGGACTCTTTTATAGTTCCAGTAAAAATTCCTCAATTCTTATTTCGTGGTCTATTTTTGAGTTGAAGATAAGTTTTCAGTTTTTGTTTACAACATGTAGGCGATTCTTCTACTATTTGAAAACAGTGCATAGTTCAAGGAACACCCGACAATCTGTGTAAGTACAGCGAACAACCACGTCATAGCAACTCAACAATTTGAATTATTACTCTTTCACATAAAAAGTTGAATGAGTTGTTGAATGTGAGGCGACTGTAGTAATATTGAAACCAGAATATTTCTCCAATTAGTGTTGCGTTGCTATGCAAGGACATGCTATGCCCATTCGGAAGCTATAATATAATATTCAGACTTTAACCAGCTGCTGCTATTTTCTTCCCAATAAATCTCTTAATACGGTGTCTTTGCATGTACTGGATGTACCTCAGACTTATACACTACAGGTCCTTGCTTATGCACTACAGTAACTATATAACCACTGTTTATATAATTATGCACAAACTTTTACTGTTGTCATATTACGTAGCAAAGTGCTATAGGTAATTTACAATCATTGAAGTTGTAGATTATAATACAAATTTAATTACATTCATATTTCCTTCTAATTTTCCATTCATGTGCTTCATTTGTATTTCCGATCAGATATTTTCAGAGCTGATATTTCAAACTACGAGTATATATACCGTACTAAACATTTCGGTTGAAAACGTCCTATCTATAGGAGCCAGCTCTTAAACTGGAGTAGGTATAAAATAAGTAGTGAATAATGTAACTTATTCGCTTGAGACATTTATGAAATTGATAAACCCCGCATTTTTTCGCATTTTCCAGTTAAACTCGAGCCAATGGAACTCTCTCAAATGATGATGCAACCTAAGGAACCAACTTACAATACCAATCAGGTAAAAATTTACCTACTTTCCACTCCTTTAAGCAGCCTTTTTGGAGTTTTTAGTGGCATCAAAACGGTTTTATGTCTACACCCTACAGATAACTCTATGTGGAAGTTTGAAAAATTACAAATAACAAAATACGTTGCCTTTTTAACATATTCTTTTGTAGGGCACAAATTGAGAAATTTGTCATTTGCCAATAGTTCGCCAAATTTTTTCCATAAATTTCAATTATTACACAACGATACACTGTAAAATGGTGTCGTTCGACGATCGATCTGGGAAAAAATAGTCCACTGAGCGATCCATTGTTCATAATAACAATAAGGATAGACAGATGCTATGAATGGGAGAACCTGGGTGTCATTAATCATCAGGGACAGTGACGGAGGAAGGCCACAAGCATATGTGTATACTTTGATGATGATTGAATCAGTACCTAGCCACCTAGCACCTCCCATAAAAAGGAATCATTTGTTGAAGAATAATTGTATCCAATAAACAATATTTTAACAAACTTAAAAAATTCTATTTGGGTATTATCAATTTTATCAAAATGAAAAAAATCAGATTTTTTCAAATGATTTATTTTTGGGGATATAAGCGCCTAAGTTTAAATGTAGATTTTGAGCTCTGTTGATGGAATCTGTTATGTGAATAAAATATAGGAGCCATTTCGCTTTTATATAGGCTACTAACTGTAACGATTGTAGATTGGCATGAACTTGAAATTTGTGATTGCTTGTAGATGTAGATTGCTTCAAATGTGAAGTTGATCTTAAATCTTCTTGATATCTGTGAGATACTTTATCGCTTGTACCCTTTCTCCGTCACTGTCCCTGATGATTGATGACACCCAAGTTCTCCCATTCATAGCGTCTGCCTATCCTTATTATTTATTCTGAACAATGGATCGCTCAGTGGACTGCTAACCCCCAAAATCGCTCATCGGACGTAACCCTGTAAAATGCCCCCTGATCGAATGAAACTGTTACAATGGAGTTCAATTCAATTAGTATTCTGGTGTGGTACACTCACACAACTTTCCTTGCTCATTGAACTATTTAAAATGTTACATCTATTTTCGCTTAAAAACCTTTCCCCTTATTTTGATCAAATATTTCTCTTGTAAAAAAACATCCACGGAACAAAGTGCCCTTTTTATAACCCTACCTTAAAATTTCCAATATAGTTCGCTAAATAAACCTAAGCCTCAATATCAAACGAGAATAATTTAGGAGAAAAACATAATGACGATTGACGGCAACATATTTGCAACTACGATCAGACTACTGTATATTATGTGTATATACAATTGTTTTCAGAGTACTTTTTCCTTTATGTAAATATTGTGAAATTCGATGTTTTTTTTTTAAATTCGTCAAAACAGCTGTTCTACAGATGAAATATCTTGACTATGACTGTGTTCTTTTTATAAACTGCTCTACCTACCCACGGTATATGGAAGAAGAAAAAGTAAAAACCGTGTTCCTACCTACCTCATGCACGAGAAGGAGGTTACAAAGTCCATTTCTCAAGGATTGGGTGGACCCCCCATTAGTACCCCAGGAAAAAGACTCATGTCAGTTGATAGAGCTAATAAATAACTATACAGGGTATGGATTTGAAAAAAATCGTTAGAGCCGTTTTTGAGAAAATCGTGAAAAACATGGTTTTTTAGTAATTATCCGCCATTTTTCTCAAGAATATTACGGAGCTCCTGCAATTTTCACAGAAATGAGACTCATGTCAGTTGATAGGGCTTATAAATAGCTATCCATGGTATAAATTTGAAGAAAATCGTTAGAGCCGTTTTCGAGAAAACCGTGAAAAACATGGCTTCTTAGTCATTATCCGCCATTTTTCTCAAGAATATTACGGAGCTCCTGAAATTTTCCCAGAAATGAGACTCATGCCAGTTGATAGGGCTTATGAATAGCTATCTATGGTATAAATTTGAAGAAAATCGTTGTAGCCGTTTTCGAGAAAACTGTGAAAAACATGGTTTTTTAGTCATTATCCGCCATTTTTCTCAATAATATTACGGAGCTCCTGAAATTTTCCCTGAAATGAGACTCATTTCAGTTGATAGGGCTTATAAATAGCTATCCATGGTATAGATTTGAAGAAAATCGTTAGAGCCATTTTCGAGAAAAACATGGTTTTTTAGTAATTATCCGCCATTTTTTCCGCTATCTTGAATTGAATTTTATTGAATTTCTTATTGTCGGGTCCTCATGGTATAATGACCTTAAGTTTAAAATTTCAAGTCAATCGGTTAATTAGGAATGGAGTTATCGTGTTCACAGACATACACACACACACACACACACAGACCAATACCCAAAAATCATGTTTTTGGACTCAGGGGACCTTGAAACGTATAGAAAACTTGAAATTGGGGTACCTTAATTTTTTTTGGAAAGCAATACTTTCCTTACCTATGGTAGTAGGGCAAGGAAAGTAAAAATGTTTATTTTATCAAACCATTAATTCTACAAATATATGTTTTTTGCAGAAAACCATTTCGAAATGTGGAGAAGCAAATCAGTTTAATTTTTCGTCTCCACAGGACCATGAAGGTAAATCAAATATATTATTATAGAGATTTAGATGAATACCCTATATTACGATAGTTGAAAAACTTATTTGAGTGATTTTATTCAAAACTACAATAATATATTAATCTACTTGTGAAGATTCAGTGATTATATTCAACATTTTTCAAGTGTAAGCTTTCGATATTTGTTGTTACATTATTCCTTATATTTAATTAGCTTACGATAAGCGGCTTCCTTATTCTCGTCATCAAAAGGTATATTCTTATAATAAATCAATATTTCGGTCAAGTTGGACCTGCCTATCATTGGGTTTGTCTGCCATCTGGGTAGAATACGAAGTAATTACAAATAGACTTTATTAGTATGTATATCTTGTTTCCTCTGCTGAAAATAGATGTTTCTATTAGTGAAAAGCAGATTTATTGCATTATATTTTTGTTGATGCATTTTTCAGAAGCAGCTGCGCAAAAGGATACTGCTTACAATAGCAATTCAATATTCAATCAACAAAACCGTTCAGAAAATAACCAAACAAAATCTTCAATAGAACAAACGGTGGGTTGCGAATTTTGGAAAAAAATTAATCTTCGGAGAATTATATTATCAGAACAAATGCTCATGTTTACACGGGTTTCGAACTGTCCTAAACATACACATTTTGTATAATATCTTACCCTTACTATATTTCTCACATTCTTTATCACTTTATCTATTATTGAACAGCGATTAAAAATGTCTTATTGAGTCCCAAATATTATGGAGGCAGTCCTCATTATTGAAGAAAATTATCAACGTCAACGCACAGACTAACCGACGACAGTTAGTTTTTCTTGACCGACCGACTGGACTTCTGACTGACTGACCGGCGGACTTTTAGCCTGACTTTCTAAATGTTGATCATGATCAAATCAAATCAATTTATTTCCCAGAATGTAACATACAAAAAATGAGAGTTACAGTACAATAAAATATATTGGAAACCCCCAACAAGGCTACAGGTCTGTGTGTAGGAGAGAAAAATACACTTACAGGAGCCTGGTATTATTTACTCAATAATTATTTTCTTTTTTTATGCGACAGAATTATTCTTTCTTCATTTATCTATTTATTCATTTAATCACTCTTTAAATGTTAATTTATCCACTTACTTATTATTTTATCTATATGACCAAAAGCGATAGAATATTGTCTACCTGTATTTCTCTCTAATCAAAAACTTCACTGACATGATAGCCTAAACACTGCTGGTGTTAAGAGTAGTTGATTAGAGGTATGATTAGTTTAATATGAATTACATTGAAGTATAAAAATTTATTCATTTAAAATTTAAGACATTGGTTAGATTGCAACCCAGCGAATGCACAAGACACATCAGTGTCTTTTCAATATGAATATTTTCATATTATTGTGAATCTGTATAGGCCTACATCTTATGTTTAGATTCCAGCAATAGATAGTATTGGAAAATAATAATTTATCTAATGGAATAAAGCTTGTTTGACTTGATTATCATCTAGAATTGATGAAAAGTGAATTAAATAATTAAGTTCAACATTCAAGTTTATATAACTTGGTGCGCCTCCAAACTCTTAATAACCACAGTACAAGAAATTAACGAATTATAATATAAATAAAATGACACAGATTTCTTGCAAAACCTCATTGTAAATAAAGTTGTAAAGAAAAATTAAAATTATAGGTAATAAACATTGAACGTTAGTGTTTGCTCTTAATAGAAAAATATTCGAATCAATTTTTTTTTTCAATCAGTGATCTAAAATCTATTATAAAAATATTCCGTACAAGAACCTCATTAAGATGAGTGCAAATGTCACAGACCTTTGATATATTTTTGTACCGGTAGCATACTGTACAAAATATTGCAAAAATATAATAAGATTGCTTAATTTGAAAGTAGAATATTTTCATTTACAGCCAATGGAAATCACACAACATGCCAATGGAGAGGGAAGCCATGTGGTTGAATCAGAATATTTCTCATCTAAGAAGTATGGTCAACCGATGACATTTGAAAGATGTCAAGAAAAGTACAATTCTTATGAACAAATGGAGTGTGATGATCGCATACGAAGTCCAGGTATTTACGATAATTCAATTCTATTCTTCAAGGGATTTTTCTATTCATCTTGTGAAATGATTATCTCATCACTATCTATTAAATTATGAGGGGGATGCGGTAGTGCTGAATTGGCGCTCTCGCAACTTAGACGGTTGAAAAGAAGTAGGCCTATAAACGATTTTTGTAATAAAGAGTTCAAAAAAGAATTTCATTATACTAAGACTATTACCCACTCTCTCGCATTGAGACTTTCCACTTTTCAAAATGAAATTTGGTATTGTTTGCAGTTTTCAATACTTTTATAAAAATAAGAAGTGGGCCGTGATTCAATGAATAATGTGTGATTTTCAGATATGTCGTTCATGATGAGTCCTATTTGCTCGCCAATGCCAGAGGGACTGATATCGCCATCGCCACCTCCACCACCTTCCACGGACAACATTGGAAACAACAGCGGTCTGTACTATTATTGCATTGCATTTTACTATTTCTTCACCACTGACTTTCTCGCTACAATTGAATCCTCTTCTACTCAATTTGAGCAATTGGCAATGGCTATTCCATTTTTAAGATGCTCTATTTTGATAGAAATGCAAGAAATGTTGCGAACAAAGTTTAGTAACTTATTCACTGTACTTTTTGTGAGTAGTATCTTGTTCACTTGTAACTTGTCGTTCTATTTTTGTAAATATTTTAGATGAATTTTTAGTGATTAAATTCGATTTTGATTTGAAATGTTGCTACTATTGTTTAAAAAATTATTTTTCGTATCTGGAAAACAAATATAAATATATTGATGTATTCAAAAAATATTTCATCAGTAATTCTGACAGCTTACTAAAGCATGTCAAGTTTTCTAATATTCCAGAAGAATAATCGGAAAATTAAATTCGGTAGCCAAAGATTGAATGGATAGTGAAGATTTATAGAACTTTTACGATTTCCAGGTTTCGGGTTTCAAATGAGCAACGAGAAAAAAAGCGGAGGATTCTCTTTTGGCTCTAACAAACCACAAGCTTCAAGTGGAGGAGCTATCTTTAAAATGTTCTAAACAACTGCGTAGGCTATTGTGTAGTAAGCCCCATTACTGGATACGTGCAATGCCCTATCTGTGGGAAGACCTAGTATTATTGCTTATTTACTGTATCAAGAAGTATAGTTATTTTTATTTATTTAATTTTTGCGTTGTATAGTATAAGATAATAATCAACATTCACGAATAGAATGAAGACATTCAAAAGTAATAACTTACAATAAATCATATTTATTCATGTGAATTGAATAGCTTCAAGAGCCGGGAGAGAATAATATATTTAGAATAATAATATATTTATATAGAGCCGGGAGAATAATATATTTTTCTGAGCAACATCTGAGCTTTAGTTCAATTTTAAGTTGATAAGATGATTTCATTTTTTTATAAGGACTTATCGAGAAGATAAGTATTTCGATTTCGTTTAAAAAGGATTTAAAAACGTTTGGCAAGTCAATGCTTGTACTCGTAAGAGAACAATATTATTACTTTGTTTCAAATTTTATAAAAAATTCTCGGCTTAATAGTAGGTTTCAAAATTCCAATTGACGAAGTTCCAGAACATTTTCTATCAATTATACAAGAATACATTCATTATGATATGCATATAAAAAGTAAAAAATCAGACTGTTCATAAAAAGTAAAAATTTTGACAGTCTGATAATAGAATTATGTTACAATATTAATAGTTGCAATTGTCCTCAATTTAATCTTACTTATAACCTTAACTTACCATGAATTCAAATGATATACTGTATTCTATGTTTTGTACAGAGAATGGCTATGAGAGGAGTGATTTCAATACGGTATCCACAACACTAATCCTTAAGTAAAACTAACAAAATTTCTCAAAGAACAATTTTTCTCTGTCCTTTAGTTTGGGGAAGTCATCAACAGTTTGAGATACGTGCTTGGTAGATAACAAATTTGTGCGCCCAATATATCAAAAGTCGATGTTATCTTTGTTAAATAACTCTTAGGATAGTAAGAAAATTACATATAAATTTGTATGTCTTTGAAGTTGGTAACATTATTCCAGCTATTAACTTTTTTCTGAATCATTTGTTAAGTTGTCAAAGAAATATTGGACTATCTGTTTATTTCGAGCCACTATTTAATAATAAAATATGTTATATAATACCAATCAGTTGTTAAAGACAAGTCAAGTCTCCATTGTTATAGCCTTATCGTTTATACCCTATATATCTTATCGTTTCCCAGAATAAATAACTTTCTGAATACTAGTTAATTCTCTGCAATCGACCTAGTTAGCTTTTGTGTAGAATGATAAGTATTATTGAAGAAATACAGGGTTTACCTTTTGTACGAAATTGTCAATAGTTTTTGTGAAAATGTCTAATAATAAAGAATTTCAAAGGATAAATGAATTATAAGAATGAGATCACTTTTTCATTAATTGTTTTAGCTATTATTTTGTAATATTAATTTGAACAATTGACTACAAACTAATACAAAAACTTTGATAAATTCTTCTATTAAACGAATTACATAACTATTTACAAATTATATAATCAAACAGTCTTCTTCTATAGATATATTTGAATAAAAATTTGAAATACAAATATTTGGAGTATTATAAATAAAAATATTATCTGCTTCTCAAGCTGTAACCAGAAAATGAATTTAAAAAAATGATTTTATTTCAAACTAAATAAAACATTCTTGCTCACTAATAATAATAATTGAAGTTACAGATGGAATAGAGAATGCATTTATTCCATCTGTAACTGGTTGGCCGCTTTGGCTTCGTATAAAATGAGCGCTGCTATCCACAGATTGTCAGTTTGGTGTAAGGGTAAGCATTCCTGACTGGCAATTGGGAGGTACCGGGTACGATTCCCGGGCTGGCAACTAATTTTTGGATAGTAGTTCTCATCGAATTTCCATCTAGCTGTTAGCCCTGTTGTCAATGTCTGCTGTAGCAGAGGTCTTCGGGGTGATTTGCAGCATTTATTTAGGATTTTCGTTAAAAAATAATTATATAATTGAAGTTCTTTTGTTATTCTCTCTAATGTCATGTTGCGACTTTCAGAATAATGCTCTGACCGCAAGCAAGTTTTGAAGACTAAGAAATCTATTTTTGGATTCACCAATTACACTTAATGTATTGATACTGCTTGATGAATCTAATTCTTTCTATTCTAAAACTACGTTCAAACAATAATATCAGAGAAAATCTTATATTATTTTTCGAACAGATAACAATTGAAGATAAAAGAGATCAATATCAGAGCAATCAAAATAATATCAATCTGTAATATCAATTAGAATTGAACCTTTACATTTCACAATTTGTAACGTATAAAATGTTTATTTTATCTTCTATGAGTACTTCTTATTGGTTTAATAATGGGCAGGATGTACTTTTTACATGTCTCTGCCTTGCAGAATACCACCAAGGGTTTAGCATTGTATCATAGTAAATGATAAATGTATTGGAAAAGTATGGCTGGACCCCTGATGACTCTTGGTGGGTACTCTTCAGAACCTCTTAACAGCAAATGACTAGTCAGATACCTTAAGATGTGATACTAAGACAATATATTATCAACACTGACATGTTTTCAATCAATCTCGAAAAACTCATTCCTTTAGAGGCTACCACTAAAGTGAATATATTAAATTAATTGTCAACAATAATATCATTAATAAACGAATAGGCACAATTAAGGGCGAATTTAACAAAACTTAGTGTAACAGTAATATCAATATCAACCAACATTAGTCATAAAAAATTATGATGTTAATACTAAAGAAGCACCATAAAACCTTTATGCAATTAAACGTTACAAAATCAGCTTGATAAAAACCAATAATTTCTCATTGGTTGCGACATCAGATAAATTTTAACCAATCTAGTGTTGATAAATACCTTACTTTTCTATATTGTACAAATTTACATGGTAATTTATACAAAAGTACAAAATCAAAAAGTTGTTTAAACTTGGCTATTCTTCTGGTCGATGGATTTCGAAATTATCTGTGGTAACAAGAAGTCTTAGGAGCGCCTACATCTCAAAATGTTCCTGTAAAACACCATTATAATTTCAATAGTCTATAAGATTAATAACATATATCATAATTAAAAGGAGCAAATGAGTTGAAAATTAAATTCATTATCCATGCCACATAGCTTACTCCGGGCTGTACATAAGTACGCATCCTGTAGCTTTGCCTCCGTGACTGAAACTGCATATAGGCAAGGTATACGCCTAGTTCGCGGGGTGATATTCCTACTTTTGCTATAATATATAGGCTCTAGATTCCCTAGATCTCTAAATGGAAGAAGCTCCCTACAGAGCTTCCTTGAAGGAAGCTCCCTACACACAGAGATTCTTCATAGATGAGAGAGTTGCAACGTATCACCAACAATGGAAAGAGCATGTTGAACGAATTTCAGCTGATAGGCTATGTTGTAAAAATCTCCTTGTATATCTTTTCGGATGCAACACGTTGCTTTTGAGAAGATACAAAAGATCATCTGTTTCTTATGGAAAGATACATTTAGAAAATTTTCGATGCTTTTGAACGGATAGTATTATACTAGTAGCCCTCCGCCGATAGGCAAAGCTATAGGACCCGTTCAAGTCATCATAGTGATTAAGTTGTCATCTAATAAAACCAATACTAAGTGAACGGACAATGCGATATCATTGAGTAAACGCGATTAAATGAACGTAAGTTCAAACAGGCCCCATTAATTCTAGTGAATAACTGATAATAGTTATTTGTGCAACTAGTGCGCAAAGTGACAGTTTGCTGCACCGAAAGAAACGTTTACGCCCGAGCCGTAGGCGAGGGTGGAATGGTTTCTTGAGTGCAGCAGAGAAACTTTGCGCACGTATTTCACATTTAATTTTTCCTACAGTTACCATTGAATATGAAAAGTGGGTAATTATGGGTAAAATTGCCTGAAATCCATCAAATGTTTTTTGTGTAATTTTATTATTAATAAATAAAATTGAATAATGTAGTAGTAAATGAATGAAGGCGGCTGTGTGCTGAATGTGGTGGCTGTCATCCACTGTTGTACACGATGTCCTTGATATTATTATAACGTGCACCTCACTGTTACCAACTTAATTTTGATTTTGCTGCACTGGTGCTCCATATAACCCACCAACTATTCTGCGTTGCCATGTTGCAAATCTGGAGTGCGGAAAAAAATTTTCCCGCACTAGAGCGGAAAAGTGATTTTTTGCGTTCTGTAATCAGTGCAGCAATGGCCACTTTTCAAGGTAACTGTAGGAAAAATTCTTTTCATCATCTGGAACAAACCTTAGTCATCACACACCAAGCGTAACGTAGCTATAAATACGTCTTCGGAAGAGGTATTTATAATCCAATGTTGAATCTACGCTAGGCTAGTGTGTAATGTACAGGTTGTTCAACATTAGGAGATATGAAGGCTACGTCTTCCGAATACGTATTTCTAGCTACGCTTTGTGTGTGATGGCCATAACTTGATAAATACCTTCATTTTTCCCACAATATTCGAAAATCTCAACATTTACTATTAGTCATGATTTTCGCATCAATTTATTTGTATATATCTTATAATTAACTAGTGTGACTCCAGAAGACATTATACTCACATCAGTTAGATATGGGCGATTCAAGAGTGTCAACTATTGCAAGATCAGATTGTTCAGGTTCTGTCTGAATGGTTATCATCATCTTTTCATCCCCAGATGAGCTTTCCTCTTGTGAAACAGATTGGGTGGAAGTGGCAACTTCCTGCAAGAGACAATATTAACTTCAGTAACTGCTTTTATAAAGCTGGATTACCCCATATCAGTAGCGCACGTGTCCGGTCAGTGAAAATATTATTCCATGAATTCTAATAGGACTATTGACGCGCAGCCCGGCCGAGCGAGTATGGAGTCCAATTACAGCTCATGGCAAGAATATTTTCACTAAACCAAATACGGACTTTGATACTGATTTGTGGGAATCCATCTACACAGTTAGGTACCAGTACAGTAACTATATTACTGTCGGTACCAGTAAAGGTAAGTTACCTTAAGGAATTATACCTGTAGCAGCAGTTGTATCTATATAACTAAAAGTAAGTAAATTGCAAGTGTAGACTGATTAAAATATAATGCCTGATTAATACGTAGAAAATGTATTTATATATTTAAAATTATAATAATGAATTATACGTAACAATACCAATACAATACACAATACCAGTGATCCAATTGCTAGAAAGTAGTAGCTTAAAATTAGTGACTGGGGCCAAAATGTCGGATGGATATGGATGGTAAGCGACTTGACAAAAATAATATTGCTGAATGGTTGGGTTGAGTAGAATTCAACAAGAGAAAAAAAGGAGCATCGGATCGATAATTACCATAAAAACAAGACACTGACAAATTTGCGTCAAACTCGATACACTATTTAAAAAATATTATTTATTTTCCCAAACCCCTCAAGTATCAAGTGATTATTACAATAATCAAACAATAATTATTACAATAATGAATAGGCTAGTTGCTATCTTTCAAGTAGTATTACCATAATCTTGACTATTGAGGAGATGAATTAAAAAATTAGGAAATAATTGGAGTAAACGAAAAATATATAAATTAAAAAAATAATACCTGAATATAGATTTGTTCGAATTGTGGAGGTGGTTTGGAAGGCTCCATCCAAACATCTTTCCCATTAGGAGCAGGATCATCCTTTAAAATTATGAGAAAATAACGTAAAAATAACTACACAAAATAAAATATGATGGTTGAGTAGCAAAATTTGTGCTAACAATATGATATGAATTGTGACAATACTTCATCTTATATGTGCCATAAATTGTAATAAACTCAAGATAAAAGATAATAGAATAAAAATAAAGGAATAAAAGTACAGTAAGCAATTCATAAAATGCATTGCTTCAAGTTAAAAATGATGATTCATCAACAAATAAAAACTGTTAGAAATACTGTAATATGAAAGAAAATTGATAGAATATCACAGAACACACTCTAGTTGACACCGTTCCTAAGAGCTGTTTTCCAACAAAGAGTAGCATGCAGTTAATCCTTTGTCTTGTCATGCAACAAACGCTTATCCGAACTCACAATAATTCTAGTTTTCTGATGTGTGCGAATGTGTTTGGAAAGGTGATCACTTCGCATAAACTTCTTGTTGCACTCTGTGCACATGAATCGCTTCTCTCCCGTGTGTGTTCTCCTGTGCCTCTGTAACAGAATCCCATGATCAATTTTATATTTATTTGATTAATAAAATTTGGAAAATATCTATAATAGTAGTGAGACTAATGCAGTAGGAACGAACTAACTGGGCAAGCCACAATAAGCAAACATCGAATGGGTTGACCTTGAATGGAAGGTAACATTCAAGAAGTGGAAATATTACAAAAAAAAAACATTCAGGGATATTTTTTTCCTAAAATTGCATTATATTCCATTTTTATAGAGTATTTTATGTTTAACTTTTCAAGTTACAGTATTTTATCTTTGCAGTCGCAAGGCTTCTCTATCTATAACACCAAATAATTTTACTCGCACATAAATATAAAAAGCATATTTATACTTTATTCAATACAAGAGATGTAGAAAATAGCAAAACTAGGAAGGTAGTAAAGAACATAGTAAGTTTTTGTTGGTATAACTTAGACCTAGGTACCGTTAAATGAAGTGTCACTAAAAAGAGTCGCTGTAGACTCTATAAGATTACGAGCAGCGCAGTTCACTATGCACAGATATGTAGTATCAACTTCCATTGCTGGCACTAAATTTCATGCTCTGAACTGAATATTATAAAATATAAGCTTATACCACTTAGCTATCATACCTAACTATACATAACTATCATACCAAAATTCTTGAAAAGACCACCTGCTGATCATATCTATAAATACAATCGAATTAATGTAGCATTCGATAAGAAATTGAAGAAAACTAAAACTAGTTTTTTTAGCCAAATCAATTCAATTCAAAATATGGAAGAGGACTGAAGCTATTCATGAACAGATGGAATTAAATAGAGAATGCATTTATTCAAATGCTAATTAATATATAATTATTATTTAACGAAAATCCTAAATAAATGCTGTAAAGCTATTCATGAAAGTAAGCTCTCGCCAGTCGATCGGATGCGGACGGACGGGAATAATCGCTCCAATCCAATGTAGGATTATCCTTGTGCTGACTTCCTGGTTAATGGGATTCCAGTTTAACATGGCTCAAGTTTCCTAAATATATACATTATTTCTAAATTCTAAAATAGGTAACAAGGAGTAAGAAGGATGAAGTGAGGATTTTTGGAAAATAAATGCTTGATTTACAACATTTAAATACAGATATCTAAATAGTTCTCAAAAATAAATAATTTAGTTCATCTCCTAATACCTTTCCAAACTCAAATTTTGTTTATGCGAGTTCTCCAATATCCAGTATGTTGAAAACATTGGATAATTCCAACTGAAATCAATAATGGTACTACTGGTATTAATTAAAGCTTGAATTCTCTTTTAACTTGTATGCCCAGCATACAAATCACTTTACCAGTGGCTCAAGTTGGAAAGTGAAGGAAAATTGTCCAAATAATAATTTTTAACTACGAGAAAATAGAGTAGGTAGCGGATTGTTTTTGTACCTGAAGCTCGTCAGACCTGGTGAACCTCTTGCCACAGTAGCTCCAGTTGCAGATGAAAGGTCTTTCGCCCGTGTGCCACCTGAGGTGCGCGCGCAGGTGTGACGTTTTCCCGTAGATCTTGTTGCATCCAGGTACGTGACAGATGTGCAACTTCTTTTTATCGACAGTCCTACAAAAATACATTTATAAGGAGATTACATCATGAAGTAGTGTGTAATTTCAACTATTGTTTTGTTGTGTTGTAGTACTGGTCCACATGAACACTATATATTAAGCTTTTCATTTGGATATGAGAGGAATGATGAATGAGAGATGAATGTATTTACATATAGGTGTATTAATAATTGCGACAAGTTATTAGCAAGCTCGTATCTCTACAGTATATATTTTTTTAAATACAGTAATAATAATAAGCCATTACGTTTTAAGAATTTATTTGCAACACACAATGTGTGGTGCAATCTAATTGCACCAGAAAATCGACCTTAAACGTGTCGAACTATCATGATTCATGAGCTGTGTGAATAAAACTTGCTTTGTTGCACTCAAACAGTACTATTGTAGTACTCTTACTCACTTGGCCTACTTACTTACTTTGAGGCTGCAATCCAATCAATTTTTGTTTTGCAGAAGCCTAAACTGTGGAAGAACCATTGGTACTTATTGGAGTGTACTCAAATTGAAGTATTAGCAACTGTAAATAAATGTATAAATACTCCAATAAAGACTATGTTTTTGCAAAACAAAAATTCATTGGAAAGAAGGCTTTTACATAGATAGATAGATAGATTGAATAGCATCCACTGCCCACCTAAACCGGGGGATCAGCAACTTGTCGAAAAATCTAAATGGTCGAACAACAAAGACACAGTCCACAGTAACAAATACAAGACACAGTAAAAGAAAGCATTTTTTACATTTCATAATTACTTAGCTTGTATGTTGGAAATAAAACTACACTGGAAACTATTCCTTACAGGTTGTAAAATTGTAAAACCACACTGGAAACTATTCCTTACAGGTTGTAAGATTGTTAAGGAAGGGAAAATTCTAGCAAGGAAAGAAGACGGAACACCAGTTATTGAATTCAAGAACAGTGAACAAGTGAGAAAGTTGAGCGTGAGAAGTGCATCAGAGCAGCCGGGTAACCCAGGAAAAACAGTGCCAGTAAATAAAAATGTCATCAGAGATAAGTAACAGAGAAACACTAATTATTCATCAAAATATACGCAGTCTGCGAAGTAATTTCGATTTATTCTTAGTGCAAATGATGAAATCAGAAAACAACCCGCTAATAATAGTCTTGATAGAAATATGGATACTAGAGAATGAAATAGACATATCATATAGAGGGCTATTCCGTACATGGTAATTTTAATCATAACTACAGAGCAGGAGGAACTTTGGTTTATATTAGCAGTGAGATAACGTTCAAAAAAAGACAATAGATTTTATTTCAGCGGACTGTGTACATATATCTTGTTCATATAATAATTTTGAATTTCAGTTGTTGGCTGCTTACAGGTTGCAATCAAACTCACCCAAAATATTTCTTAACGAATTAACCTTGTACTTTGAAGAAATATTTAATATTAACGAAAACAATGAGGTCCCTTTCTTTTTCACGGGAGATATAAATATAGATCTTTTTTCAGAACACCAGAATTATTGACGATTACAAATATCTAATGAACAGTTTTGGATTTGACTCACTCAATACTGATTACACTCATAGGTCCCGATTTTCTAAATCTTTAATAGATCATCTTTACTTAAAATCTGGCAAAAATAGAACAAAAATGAATAAAATTAATCTAATTCCAGAAATACTACATTTAGATATAACAGTACAATCATACTTCAAGTTGAAGGATTGAAGAGATCCAACGAAGAAGCAGATACAGATAATAATAAAATATACCTAATCAATTATGGAAGAAGTACAGAAGTGGCAATTAAAAATCTCATTTCAAAAATAAATGACAGTTTTAGTGTTAATAATAAGTGTGCAGCTTTATTTCTTGATATCTCTAAAGCATATGATGCTATTGATAAAAACATGCTTCTAAAAAAACTTGATTTATCAGGAGTAATAGGAATTGCTAATGATTGGTTAAGATGCTACCTAATAGGAGTCAAAGGGTCAGAATTAATGATAAGTTGAGTGAACCCGGGGACATTACCATAGGTATTCCTCAAGGATCAGTGTTATCAAGTACTTTATTCCTGGTCTCTATTAACGATTTGACGGATGGTGACTTACTGGGAAAGATTATATCATTTGCAGACGATACAGTTATATTTTATTCGGCCAAAGCAAATCAAGAACTTAAAAATAAATTAGAAATGGATCTTAAGCACCTTAGGTGGTGGTTTTGCGAAAATAAATTGACTATCAACACAGACAAATCTAATATAATACAATTTAATCTTCAAAACACGGATCTGGAGTTGGCTAGTATTTACTTCCATAAATAAGATTGGGCGCAACAGGCAAATAATAAATTGTGTAACTGTGAAACAATAAAACAAGCACGTACAGTTTAGTACCTGGGCCTCATATTGGATAGTAGGCTCACTTGGTCAGATCATGTACAGAAGATAAAAAATGAGTTATTTTTATACATAAGGAAGTTCTATTACCTCAGAAAGTTATGTTCAAAAGAAGTATTGTTACAATATTTATTCTAGAACCAATAATTGCATGGTATAATAATGGATTAATATGCTATGGGAGTGCATACAATGTTCATATTAAACCTGTGATTACTGGTCAGAAACATATATAAAAAATAATTTGTAATAAACCTTAACAATATAGTTCAATGATGCTCTTCAGAGAACTATCAATATTACCAGTGAGACATTCTTTTCTATTTAAAACAATTCTTTATTTAGCTGAAAATAATTTCTATATCCAACAGATGAAAGAAAGAATAAACCTCAAGAATTCACAGCACATTAACCTCCCAAAACCAAGATTAGAACATTCCAGACGACACTTCAAATACATAGCTATAAAAATATTTAATTCACTTTCAGTAACAACAAGGAAAATAACGTCACGTCAGTTATTTAGAAAAGAAATCAAGAAATTCATATTACAAGTACACAACGCAAATGATTTTTTTACTAAATTAATATAGGTATAAATTAAGTACTATAATTTACACTTTACACTACATGAACATTGCAACAATTAAAGATCATTGAACTCACAAATCCCGTCCGGTATGCGTAAACAGTAAGACAGTGTTAAATTTCAATCACTGTCTCTTTCTTCAAAAACGCGTATCCATTTATGGTCTAATTACATCAGCACTTTGAAAAAAACGAAACGTTAACTACGAATTATATTGAACTAAATATGAAAAAAAAACCAGCAACCACTTTTTGCATAATATATTTCAAGTTATATATATATATATATATATATATATATATATATATATATATATATATATATAAAGGAGGCTCCTTTTTCCTTTTATATTATCCTTGAGATGCAAAATTTCCAAAAACCTTGTATATACGTCGACGCGCAATTTAAAAAGGAACATACCTGTCAAATTTCATGAAAATCTATTACCGCGTTTCGCCGTAAATGCGCAACATATAAACATTTGCACATTTAAACATTAAGAGAAATGCCAAACCGTCGACTTGAATCTTAGACCTCACTTCGCTAGGTCAATAATAATTTCTTCTGCATTATTCAGTTCATTTAATCATTTTTACTTCCCTTGCCCTATTACCATAGGTAAGGAAAGTATTGCTTTCCGAAAAAAATTAAGGTACCCCAATTTCTAAATTTCTATACGATTCAAGGTCCCCTGAGTCCAAAAAAGTGGTTTTTGGGTATTGGTGTGTGTGTGTGTGTGTGTGTGTGTGTGTGTGTGTGTGTGTGTGTGTGTGTGTGTGTGTGTGTGTGTGTGTGTGTGTGTGTGTGTGTGTGTGTGTGTGTGTGTGAAGTTGGAACGATATTGAACGGGAGAAAAGTGAACGATGAAGCTTTGATGGTAGTACAGACCTTTCTCCGCCTTCGGTGCAGTTGGGACAGGTGCAGGCAACACGCCGCGTCCTGGGCTTCTCGTCACCCGAATCCTCCTCGTTGGCTGAGTTGCTGCCAGCTGACTGCTGCTGCTGCTGCTGAACTGAATGCTGTTGCTGCGGCTGCTGCTGCTGCAAGTTGACCACCTGCCAGCGGCCCTGCTCACTCTGCTCTTGTTGCAGCTGCTGCGCAGTCGCCGCTGCAAGCAAACGCAACACATTTCATTATATGGTCTGGACATGATAGACTGCTGTGGTTCCAACGATGCACATCGTCGTGCTGTAATGCTGAAATAGGCTGTCAGTCATTGCCGAAGCCCGGAGCTACATAGTGTGAATACATGCTTTGAAGAAAAGGCACTAGACAGGATATAGTACATACTTTAACAAAAGGCACTAGAGAAAAATAGTAAAACTAATAGAGGAACAGAGCCAAAGTGAAGGAGAGATTTTTTAGATTTGATTTTCACATTTCAAGCCCTAGAGAAACAGGAAGGCTAGTGGCTACAGTAATGGGAAGAATGCTGATAAATGCACCCTCAGTTTTACGTATAGAGTACTAAGTACCTGAGAACTCAATACCTCAGTTGAGTACTGAACCAGCTGGAAGTACTTCAAATGATGTCTGCCTACAGGATTACAATGAAGGAAAAATGGAAATTTTTCAACTTAAAACTGTGAATTTTATAATATTGAAAAAAAACGTGAAAACATTTCCAAGGACACAATGACAAGTCCCAAATGACAAATTTAATTCAGCAGCTATTAAAATTGTTTACTTACCACTGACGATTTGGACGTTGGGAGGTAAGCTTTGGATGAGTTGGGGTGCTGAGTTAGCAGGCGAAGAGACGGCTTGAGTGAGGCCGAGTTGATTCTGAGTTGACACAGACAGCGCACTCGCAGGTATCAGTTGGAAGTTGCCAAGTCCAGGCACATTAACCGTTTGCATGTTCGGCAACTAAAACAAAAACAATCGATGAAAATTAAAGCTAAATTGAAAAGCATCATACATTGAAATTGTTTTATTAAATTGAATAAATATCTCTTAATCGTCAATTTCTGTTTATTTCAATTGAAAAAAACGCATAGTTAAATCTTATAAAATATTTCTAGCTTCAAGCTATTAAGAGTATAAAAAATCAGCAAAAATTAATTTGACCAATCGTACAAAAACCAGTTTCTCTCATTCAACATTCATAGAGCAAATGCACCAAGTTCAGAGTCATATAAACATTGTATTAAGTAAAATAAGAACTATAGATATAAGGAGAATGATACAAATGCTTATAAAGTGAAATACACGGTCAATGTTCGCCTACATGATGAAAATAAAAAGTAAGTGATGTATTTTGTTTTAATCTTTTGAACCTACAATTCACTAGTTATTAAATGATAGCAATCACTGTTTGATAGTCGAAAATATACTACTGTAATGTGAATACAACATAAAATTATATGATTATAGATAAAGTGGAAATCGGTCTTCAATAGGATAATATCATCTTTACTTGTCAATGCTCGATTTGATAGTTTTTTGTTTAGAGTCTAGATGAGTAATATTAGATTAATATGTTTACCTGTACAACGGAATTTCCTCGTAATCCATTGGCGTTATTTACAAGATTTGCCAAACTCGCGGCAGGAATCACAGTCACCTGAGGTTGATTTCCTGTGGATTGTGATTTTTGTTTTAGTACGGATAGTAAATTATTTCTAAAAAGTACGGTAATAATTCTTTAGCAGTCAATATATACAGGGCCCGGCATAAAAACCTGACGATTTTTGAGGGATATTGGCTAAAGTGTCTTTCGTACAATAAAATCATATAATATATCAAATTGAAGATCAAGTTTTGCAATTTATAGTGAATTACATAGATTACTCACAAAGTTTTTTTTATTTGTAGATTATGTCATCCAAATGATTTCCGTTACTTTTCACACACTCAATTAACCTAATTCTAAAATTTGCCATTGCTCGCTCAATCATCACTTGTGGAATTGCTTCAATTTCTCGTTGAATGACTTCCTTTAGTTCTGTGGATTATTGGCTGCTCAATAACGGTGATTTTGTTTATTCACAAATCCCGAAAATGAAAATGTTCCTCGTCACTTGAAAGAATAACGGCATCCTGGTGGAAATTTTTGAGAATGATCTCGCAAGCGGCTTTGCAATGTGTCCAATAATTTGCATTAAGCTGTTACACTAACATTATCTTATACAGATGAAATTTTAGGTCGGAATGAAGAATTCGTCGTACACTTCTATCAGAAATGGCTAGCGGAACAGCATGTTTCACGATCTGAACGTCGTGGAGACCGTGTAACAGCTACTCAGGCGTTTTTCAGGCGTTCTCACGGTTCGTTTTCGTCCTGTTGGTTTCGTTTTTAAAGCGGACAACGTGTTCCTGGAATTCTTTACCCACAACAAGATCGTATTCCTACTGGGAACAGGCGCGTGTCGATTTAAATTATTGAAATGTCTGCAACATAAACGCTGTGTTAAAATAACTGAGTCATTATTTTTAAAATAAGCTTCAATCACAATCGCTTGATGTTCACTTGACCACGACATACTTGCTACTGAAATTGCAAGAATAGATCTGTCGATGTACAACATTCCCGCCTTTTCAATGACAGTGCTTCAAACATAACAATTACTACAAAATCGTCGGATTAATATGCTGGTCCCTGTATTATAAATACTTCTATTATTATCAATCCTATTAGTACAATAGGAATAACAAAACAGTTTGACCAATTTGTAAGAATAAGTATACATTCAAAATATTCTCATAAAAATAATTTTACTGTAATATATATTACTATAATATACAATATTCTATTGTACAGACGGACATATTGCACATGCTTATATTTTCTGTAACATACAAATAACGGTCGATATAAATATTCATTGGATTTTATTGGAAGGGAAATTTTCAATAGAATTACAAAAATAAGCAGAATAGCACAGATGTGCTAAAATTGAATAAATATTAGCTAAATTGGATTGTTTTTGTACGGTATCGCAAGGAAGAAGTTAATAAATGAAAATATGGACTCTTTTTACTACATAGCCTATAATTTTGCACTGAGTGATGTTTTATTCTCCCCAGCTACTCACATACTTGCAATCTAAGTTGTATTGATGCAATCCAATGAGCAATTGAAGCTCATCATGGTAGAAATTCGCAAAAAATTGGAAAGTAGAATCATGTTACAAATAATTGTCAATAGTATGAAAATAATTTATTGAATGGAAAACTTACCGACAGTATTTAACGATATCTGTTGAGGAAGAGAAGTCTGTTGAAGAAGCAGACTTTGTCCGTTCTGCCCCTGAATAGATGTTCCACTCTCAATGCTGTTAACTACTGAAGGAGATGAAACCGTCTGAAAAAATAATAAAATTGGATTGTGATGTGAAACATACAGTGCTCATATGAGAAAACTGACGGTGCATTAACGGTATATAATATCCATTTACGGCTCAAATTATGCATACAGACAAGGTTTTTGGTTTGATATTGGCGTGGGACCTTCCCGTAAGGGGGTTCCCCACCAACAAAATAGCCATACGAATATACTTTCTACTGTTGTAATGTAGCCGATTATTTTCCATGAATTTTCACAATCCAAGATGGTTTAAAAATTCAAAAGTGTCGACGTCGTTGAAAATTCATGACAAAGTATCTGCTATATTAAAACCGTCAAAAGTGAATTCGTATGGCTTTTTTATAACATTACACTGTATATTGATGATTTTTAAGTAGCCTTTCAAGAATTCAGTATTACAATTATTACTGTAGTTAGGCTACAAGTATATTTCATTCCATATTGTAATTCATCACATCCTCATCAATCAGTGATATTTAAAACTGTTACAACACATTAAAATAAACTATTGCTGTGATGAATCTCTCTTGAAAAAAGCCACTGCAGCATGCTCAGGTCCATAGAAGGAATCATTTCAAAGTAACTATAATCATAAAGAAACGAATACTATACGATTGATTACGATTTTGTTCATCATCTCTGCTATAATAGCGCTCATTTTATAGCGCGATCTGCACTACCAAACTAAATTGGTAAAAAGTTGAAACGTTTCTTCTAATTTTAAAGTGTTATTCTCTGTTAATTATCAGCCTCTTCAACTTTCAATATCATATTTGAATATTGGTTTGTTTTTGTGAGTAAAGATCAGAGGTAGGATTAAATATAACCTCAATTTTTCTCATTGAGATTGGATTTTCAGAATAGAAGTTTTCACAAATACCTACATTTCAGACCTCTACATTGTATTTTCTTCCTGACAAAGAATATGAAACAGCTATCGAGTTATACCAACCATTATTCCATAACGGTTAGATAGTTTGTTTCTACTCATTACTGTTTTAATAGTTTTGAGAACATGCTTAGGCCTACTAGAAGCTCTGTTTAATAGTGGATGAGAATAAAATAATGTAAATCGTACAACAGTTTTATTTGAACTTTCAACTAACTGTGCTTGTACCCTAGCTTACATCTAACTGTTATAAATACTTTAATAGGTGGGTACTATAGTCAGGTCCACGTTATTATGGCAGTGTTTAATTAGCAATTATTGCTATCCTTGTCTATCATTCAACAAAGCGGATAGCGCTATCTCTTTATCGCTTTGCTCTGTTGCTCTGATCGTCTTTCAACAATGTAGAATTAATAATTAATTAACAAAATATTTCATCTTAATTGTGTAAATTCATAATGAAATAATAAAAAATAAAATTTATTGCTTAATAAAATACAATTGATTATTTTAAACGAGAATGGACAGTTAATATTACATCAATAAACCTGTATCTGTACCGTCTGTAGAAGGCATTGACAAGACAGAGGTTCGGCAACGTTTTTCTCCTATGTTTCTCCACTGCCATTATAACGTAGACCTGACTATACCATTGCATATTCATTTGTTCAAAGTTGCAAAGTATTCACCTGGACAGTGACACTAGGCGTGGAGACGGTGGTGGTGCTCCAGGTGCTGGAGGTGGCGGAGGTGGAGGCGGCAGGTGGGGGTGGTTGTGGTTGCGGGGGCGGCTGCTGCTGCACCATGATCTGCTGTGGTTGGCTGGCGGCGGTTGGTGCTATCTGAGCCAACTGCACTTGGCCTGACGGCGTCACTATATGCGCCATCTGCGGCAACTGGGTACACACAAATTATCAACTAATTAATGTTATTGAAAATTAAAAAAAATATATTCAAAATAAAATACTGTATAGCAATAATATATTCTAATGCCAATGTATAATCATCAGAAATACATAACCACGAAACCACCAAGTTAACAAATCATTACAATGGGTACAAATAAAAATGTATCTTCAAGCGCACAAGTTTATACTTATGATAGTCGAGCCAAAATATAAAAAACTATATTTGACTTTTGCTAACAATGTGAATAATATAATATAAAATCATTTTAATCTAAATTATACCTTTTTACGAACATTATAATATTTTATTAGTGGCATATTCATAAATTGTGCATTTTTGCATTTTGTCTATTTGTTTTAAAACTTTTGGCAAATAAATTTGATTTCATTTCATTTGAAGACAAAATATTGTTCAATTATTTTTCTCATCATTTGAATTTGTATTCAGGATATAGCTATAATTAAAACAAAAAAACTTTGATTAGCCTAGACTACTCATATTATAAGAATTTTGATATAATAAATGAATTTGTATTTATTTTTAGGCCTTTTATTTTTAAAAATAAATTTTTAATGCGAATGTTTCATTATTATCAAGTTAAAAATAATTCTGTAATAATAGTCCTAAAAATTACTATTCTTTCGTAAAATCCAATAATTTCTGCTACATTGTTCATCAATTTCATTTATTGTGATAGCTATAATGTAGAAAGTTGTTGGACTACATATAGTCCGGTCACTATATACATTGGTGCATGCAATTCATATTGTGGTTCTGATTTTTTAATATATTATTTGAGTACATAAGAGAAGTTCCGAACCAATTTCTTCATGCAAAATTTCCTTGTGCTAAATACAGAGTGGCCCAAAAACCTCGTATTCTCGTCTCATTTTCCAGTATTCAGCTATTTCTGCCAAATCTCGTAATCGGACAGAAGAATCTGTTCCAGCCTTTTTTTAGATTATAAAATTCTGAATGAAATGAGATCATTCGGAACTCTCTATCTCCAATGAGTACTGAGTTATGATTTTTCAAAAATGAGTGAAATTTGAAGAATTTTAGTTTTTGATCAACAATATCTTCAGTTTTTTACCATTTAGATGTATAATTCAAAATCCCTCTGAGCGTATTTTTGTGCTCTACCATCTCATATAGATTCCCAGGTACACCTAAAAACAATGCTCCTTGTATTGTGAAAAACACCTAATTTTCAGCTTTAACCATCATCACCAACTACACTGTCCTCACATTGATATTTCGCACAATGAAATAAATTCATGAGATTATGTTATATGAAAATCACTCGTTTGATGCACTTTATTTCAGTATTTCCTAGTGGAGAGGCGCGCTTAAGGACACCTCAAGGATCAAAATTTCAAAAAATTATAACTTTTGACACAATGCTCAGATTTCATCGTACTACACTTCATTCTTCTCGGCTCGTCAAGGCGGTCCAAAATCATGCATCATAAGTCAAATTCGGTCAAAAAATGAAAAATTTATTGTTGAGTGTACTTGATCCCATATTCCAATACACAAACACTTTCCAATTTCTAAAACTAAAATTCTTCAAATTTCACTCATTTTTGAAAAATCATAGCTCAGTACTCATTGGAGATAGAGAGTTCCGAATGATCTCATTTCATTCAGAATTTTATAATCTAAAAAAAAGGTGGGAGCAGATTTTTCTGTCCGATTACGAAATTTGGCAGAAATAGCTGAAAAATGGAAAATGAGACGAAAATACGAGGTTTTTGGGCCACCCTGCATCTAGGACAAGGAAATTTTGCATGAAGAAATTGGTTATGGATTTCTCTTATGTACCCAAATAATATTTTAAAAAATCAGAACAACAATATAAATTGCAAGCACACCCCCTTTTTTATGTCTATATTGACTGGACTAATAGAATTAAAGTTGTATTAGAATGGATTGCTGAGTTGAAGAATACAATCAAAACAACTGCCAGCTTCGTAATATAATTAATAGCAAGATACTATTTCTGCTGAGGTAATAACATTCCCAACATTAATCTTCTATGCTTGAGAAGTGAGCATTTGCACTTTATAACATTACAAGTGATGTGAGCGAAGTTGAAGCAATAATAGCACCCTCTTCCACTTAACCCACAATGGTAGGATAGCTTTCCATAGGATATTTACGGAAGTTCCTAACTTTTCTCATTAATAATGTTTTCATTTGTGCCATGGGATTAATTTTCTGATTATTGTAGGCTATTTAATCAATTTTTATATTTATTTAATTTACCTGTGAAATTTGTGGTAACATTTGTACATGGCCGTTGGATGAGGCGAAAGATTGGAGTGGAAAGTGCACTGTCTGGTAGATAGTTTGGCCATTGCCAGATGAAATAGGCACCTGGACTGGAATGGTTTGCTGGAGAGACGGGAACTGGACCACTTGCGGGATGGTGGCAGGCCGCACTTGAAGGTTTTGCCCTAGAAAGTAAGACTGGAATTTAGGACAAACATGTAATCATGATTTCCCATTTCATCCTATTTCTCCTGCATAATTAACAAATAGGCTGTAGCCTACTATATTTTCCATTCACACCTATAATGAGAGAATATGAACTCATAAAGCTTCTGAATGAGATAAAATCATAAAGCAATACAAAAAGACATAGTCTATAAAAATTACTGAATAATATGCTGTATAGTTTTTATCAAATTATCGTACATTGAGATGTTATAGTCTACTTCAATAAATACTTGAATCCAAAAGTGGAACTCATGAATAACGCCTGGAGAGACTCTATAGTGAGATCCACGTTATAATGACAGTATTTGTTCAACTTTGAAACTGCTATCCTTGTCTATCATTCGACAAAGCCGGTGGTACTATCCTTTTCTAGGTCCACAACGATGCCAATTATGTTTTTGACAGTTTAGAAATATTATTAATTAATGCAGAGAATCGGCATCGCTATTCTCTTATCTTTATCCACTATCATTATAACGTGGACCTCACTATAGCCACACTACAGTGCACGGCCAAGATGGCGGATTTTTGTGACAGGATACTAGCTGAGTTTCCATTCTGTATGTAGCCTATTCTGTGGCACGGCTACACTATACACTAGCGCGACAGTGTGACAAGCGCGAGTGAGTGGTGAGTGGACTGTGGATGGCTATTATGCTACCGGTCACCTTCACTCCGCCCGTATACAGTCAGCCGCTCGGCCAGACATTTGGCGAGTGTGTCGCTGGAATCACAGATTCAGTCAACTGGTCAGCCGGAGTCAAAAGCAGCGAAGAGCGAGTCGAAAGTGCAAAATGAATCAAGTTATGCATTTCATGCTCCAATTTAGCCAGAAGACAACCTATCATAGACCTACTTTTCAGTATTCCAACTCGTTGGTCCAGGAATTCAAATAGATAGAGCTAAGCTTGAATCAAATGCTTGTAACACCTAAAATTGTCATCCTACAAATAGACTAAATTACATTGTAAAACACCAAAAAGAGGTGTTCTTTATATTTTCAATGTAAAAATAAATAAATAACTAACCTCCAGGGAACTGTATCGTTTGTCCAACATTTTGAAGTAAGCTGGAGGGCAGAACAGAGGTTGGTGCTCTGATAATCTGGCCAGATGGAGTTAGCAGCGTCTGAAGTGCCGTGTTCTGCGTGGGAATGAAGAGTGCCTCCTGCCCATCGATGGTGACCGTTTGCATCGGCTGCATCACGTTGAATACATTGCCTTGTGACGTCTGCTGCTGCTGTTGCTGCTGCTGATGACTGCTCTGCTGAAATTTTTAAAACAAATTTGAATTCCTTTTCTTCTTTCCACTATGGTGGTAGCTTTAGATTAGATTTATATTTTTAAGAGCGGCTATTTGAATCATAAGTAACAAGTACAAAGTTGTAAGTGAATAAATGGATACAAAAGTTTATTGTTAGTTGATTTAAGCCGGTTCTGAGATATTTTTTCCACTGAATAGCTGGAATGATGTCAAGAAGTAAGTGATCATGAACGAAGAATGAATAAGTCCTTCTCAAGAGGGTCTCACTTCCTCTACATTTCAGTTCATCTATACATAAACTAGACATTTCTTTTTGATTATGTTTCAATAAAATGAAATTATGAAATGAATATTACTTAATGTTAATTAATGACTGGCTAGGAATAGGTGGAACGGATAGGGGAGAATTTACTTATAGATGATGCAGAGAAGAAGGAATACCGAGAATGAAATAGAAAGACAAGATGTAAAGATGGATTTACAAGAGAGATATTGATAGATGTTGAATTTCTTGATTAACCTTAGCGATGAACAGGATGCCGACCTAATTAGACATTGATTTACCTGCACAAACTGTGCGGGCTGTAGGCCCTGAACCGAGAGTACAGTGGGAGCAGTTGAGAATGACTTGATCTCCTGTTGCTGCTGTTGGAGAGGCAGCAGGTTCTGCAGCTGGGCCAAAGTGATGACCTGTGGCTGCGGGGGCGGCTGCGGACTGGCACTGGGCTGCGAGGGGGGGCCACCACCCCCCTGCCCGCCCCCACCGTCCGCCGCCGCCGCCAGCTGCTGCAGCAGCGCTGCCGATACACGCAACTGTTGCGGCTGCGGCTGTTGCTGCTGCAGCTTATCGCCTGCTTGCGGCTGCTGTGACTGCACTGCTACTCCCCCGATTCGACTGCACGTGGCAGCCAACAGCGCCAAAGGAGACGGTAAGGACGGCTTGCAGTTCTCCTGAAAAGTATGAATCAAAATAAACACTACATTTTCCAATAAACTTTTTTAAATTATATTCAATAGCAGTTGTTGAGGTATTAAACACTACTAGAGTAGTTTATTTAGAGAATTCTTTATTTTAATTACATATATTATACAGTTACAATATAAACCAGCTAAATTACCCAATTTAAGCAGATTTTTTTGAAGTGTTCATGCTTGTTTCAGAAAACACCTCTAAATGCCACAGATTCAATTCGTACTAGATGCACAACATCGCCGCTTTGGACATGATTTTGGATGAAAAGCGGCAGCGTTATAATAAAAAAATTTAGGGTACAACAACACCAGGGTAGTTTATTCAGAAAATTCTTCATCTTAATCACCGGCACATATCCTATATTACAGAGTTACAATTATTTTTAAA
This sequence comes from Nilaparvata lugens, assembly GCF_014356525.2. Classification (NCBI taxonomy): domain Eukaryota; kingdom Metazoa; phylum Arthropoda; class Insecta; order Hemiptera; family Delphacidae; genus Nilaparvata; species Nilaparvata lugens. Next base: position 31,026,554 of record NC_052506.1, read on the forward strand.
ATGTCGATACAACAAATTAATTGATTGCTTGATTGAGAATACTTCGCTCTCAATATTATGAATAGGTCAATATTTTTGCTTTGTTTGAATTTTTAAATGCGAAAAAGTAAAGTTTCCTGTACCATAGTCATTGACTATGACAACCTACGTTGTCAGATGATGAAAATTATGTAGACTACTAATAGTTTCAAGCATTTATAATTCACACTTTAAATACACTTATAATATTACTAGCTACATTGAAAAAAATTGTGTTCATGTTTCAGAATAAGAACTATTGAAACTAATATCTGTGTTTGTAGAAAAACTCCTCTGAATGAAAATCATTGGCATTAACAGAATTTTTTATTATTGATGCTACATCATGCTAGTGATGCAAATGGATAGAAATATAGGTAAGTTACATAAATTAGAATAGAAAGTTAGAGTAGAAGCGCCAGTTGCCAATTTGTTGATTAGACTCAGTCGACTCAATGCTTTCAGAGAGGAAACTTCGTAAGTTTAACATGAGTACTTGAATACTCACTAGAAGTTAGAGAGCGCTGGCCGGTTCAGAACGGTAACATCGCCGCCGTTGTATCCCTACCACTGTATGCTATCTCTGCTGCACATTTCCCTCCCAAGTCAAAAGCAATTTTGTACGGATTATAAAAATGATAATTATTGATAGTCTGTAAATGTATAATTTTCTTCTCATATTATGAGTAAGTACGGTAGCTACAGTACTGAGTGCTCTACATGGTGTGTGTGTAGAATAGTTACTTATTATTATTAATTAAGTAGATAATTTATTTTGAGTTTACTAGACCTATATTATTTACTTCTACAAGTACCTAGATTCTCTTGAATTAACAATAGGCCTATATTTATAATATAAAAACAATTCAATTTATTTTAAAGTATTGTAGCCTAAAGATCTATTATGATTGTCTTAATTTTCTTGTGAACTATGTGATTTAAGCTATATTTGTTGAGCGGTTTTACCAGCATTGTCGGTTTGTTTCTTAAGCGCGCTTGGTAATACATTATACCAAGCGTGCACTTGTAGTCGCACAAAAATGCACAATACCCTGATGCCGCATCTACATATTGGCCCAACAAAGGCCAACGTCGGCCAGCGTCAATGTGTGGATGGGTGGTTTGCCAGCACTGGACAGCCAACGCAGCCAAGCTCACCAGGCTGGGCCAGCGACTGGACCAATACGTGGACTAGGCATAATCAGCTGATAAATGTAAAAGCATAACCAGCTGATAATATTATTACACAAAAATAAACATTACTATTAGAATTTAAGGGTTATGTTTATATCCTTTTACGGCTACTTCCACCCTTAAAGTAAAAAGTTCTATCTTTTAAAATATTTTTTGCATTTGAAATTCAATTTTAATAAGGATTATAAAATTTTAGATGAATTACCCTATAAGTTAATTGGATAATTATGTTATGAGTAAAGTAGATTACACTAATTTATTTACACTTCTTCAAGTAAAATCCTACCATTGCCTATAATTTATAACGGTAGGACTAATAATTGAAAAAAAATCATAATAATACCGTATAATAATTAAGTTTGGGTGTAAGTGCACGTCCAGTGTCAACATACCTATTATCAAATTTTTGGTTTTGATCGATTTAGTATGTTATTTTGAGCACAAAATCACACAAATTAAACGGCGCTCACGATTGTTTTTTAAATAAACGAAGTTCAAAGTAGCACAATTTTACATGCATTTAACCTATGAGTAGCAGCCATTTTGATAATTGAAATCATCAAATTATGATATTCCTAAACTGAGTTTTCCTAACCCAAAGCTTTTCCTAACATAAAGCTTTTCCTAACCTAAAGCTTTTCATAACATACAGCTTTTCCTAACCTTAGCTACTTATGGTTGCTACTTATAGGTTAAGTTCTGCTACTTTGAACTTAGTTTATTTTAAAAACAATAGTGAGCGCCGTTCAATTTTTGTGATTTTGTGCTCAAAATAACATACTAAATCGATCCCAACAAAAAATTTGATGACAGGTGTGTTGGCACTGGACGTGCACTTTAGCCTAAGTTTGTAGTGTGGATGTTGATGTTGTAGAACTTTTCCATAATTGAATAGACTTGAAATGTTGTCAAAAATTTACATTTTAAGTCTATTCAATTACCGTACAATAATAATACCGTATCTCAACTTAATTTTGACTATAAAAAAGCTATCAAATTAATACAAAGTGAACAAAAATCATCAGATCATCCCTTACTGTTATTAAGAGCTAAACGAGTAATACAAAGTTAATTTATAAACAGAATTAGAAAATCATTTTTTGCAGTTAATCCGTTTCTGTAAAAATAAAATTATTGTAATCTCAACTTCTAATATATGTAAAACAGTATTATTACAATACATTATTATTAAGTTATTTTCAAACTAATATGATGAATAGTATTTTTAAGGAATATTTATAGCGCAAGGAAGTAATAAAAATTTTAACTACAGCTAACTGCTAGTAGGTAAGTTGCATTTGGTGATGTCAAAAAGTATACTTTAAAAATGGGGAAAAATAATAAATACGCACCCCCCTGACATGATTTGGGTTAAGGGTCTGAAAGTTACTTTCTCCTACCGTAGGCCTACATGGTTTGTGCCCAACAAGCAACAACCCAAGGCCCAAATTGGTAAGTTATGAGCGGAGCAGGCTAGCATACAAAGGATAAGGAATATAGCACATTACCGTAACGTGTGATTTCTAGCTTGGACTGAAATTAACTCTAGACATAACGTTTTTGCTTGGGTTTTAATGTTTTAATCTAAGTTTAAGTAGCATTAGGTACCGTAATGCAATTTAAAATAATGTGACAATGATTAAGAGCTAAGAAAGATGTTCAAGGTTAAAAAGCAGTCTGCATTCAAACTTGCAATAAGGATTCGTTTAACTTTTTCACGTGTTAAAAACAACAATATATTCACAGAACCTCTAAAACAACAGTCCAAGTTAGATCTGAATATGGTAAACATATCTTTATGATCTTTTATGCCATGTTCATATTGTGAATTTCCCAAAATTTGATACTGAGTAGCCAGTAGGTCTAGCCTATACGATTTTTTTGACTTTCAGTTCAAGTAATAATACAAATAATTTGTCTGGTTGGCTCTACCCAAGGATATTATGGCTGTTTACTTTCCTTGTGCTCTACCACCACAGTAGGTTAACAAAGCAAAAGTAGTAAAATTGTTAGGGTGGAACATCGTACACGTAAAAGTACTCGTTGTTGTGTGAAAAGGCGGTGAGGGTCGATCCCAATCGTACACACACAAGCACACCAAAGTAAATTCAGTTGCAGGAACGCTGAGAGCTGGCCAAACGCCTACCTCCCAACACCCCGCCTTTCTACCACATGCTCCACCTAAAACTGATGATAGTAAACGAAGATGTAGCTTGTACAATAATTACAAACCTCGCTAGGTGTTGGAGGCGGTGATAACGTCGGCGTAGGCAAAATGTATTCCTCTTTAATTCTCTTGGGAGACGATGACATTATTTCATGGCCACTGCTTTGAGTAAACTTACAACGATGACACAAATAGACACTTTCGACACTCTAACCTCAATGTTGTTGAACCGCCAGCTGCCAGCTCGAAACTGACGGCCTTTGTTCGGTGTTGGTGTATCAGCACCAATCGATACAATTACTTTTCGAACAAAATTGCGGTAAGACTCTAGGAGAAGCTGAATAAATCTTCAAAAATGAATAATCATTATTATTCCTCATTGGTTTTGTGTGGAACAGGTGATAGAAGCCCATTTGAAGAGTTGTTTTGAGGAACTACTTTTTGTATGGCGTAGTATGAACTAGGCGTCACCAGCCGGAGCGTCTGGGCAGGCCAGCAATAACTGCTGATTGGCAGCAGAGCAGGAACAGGCTACAATGCCCTACCCTAATGTAATCTAAATTTGCTTTCGGTTGCTGGCCCTCCTCCGTTCTAGAATAGTTCGGGGGGTGCCGAAAGCAGCTACGCCCAAAGAAGAACAACGCCTACGTCCAGGGTGTACTCGGGGGCGTCTGAAAAGCATTTTATGTCAGGGAAGTCCGAGCTCAAAAATATACCGAGCTGTCATGCGACTCAGAATCTACAACTGGTTTGCTGAGGGCCTCGTTATCTTCAGTTCCCTTCCTCGGCTACAGTACTTCTAATGACTACTCTCTAGTAGACTATAATACTGAACTGAACAACATTCCAAACGATAAAGGCTACATTCACCTTTGGAAGGTGTTCTCTGTCTCTCTTCTCAGTGCCGTGCTGGTTCAAGCTAGACCTCCCATCCGGTGACCTTGAAAACACTGTCAATATGTACTTTTCCAAACTTTCCCCTTCCTGTGTTCATTACATCATCTATTTGTAGGTGCAATTTCCAGGCGGAAGCAAAAAATTACTTTACATATTCTTATCTGTTATTTTTTGAATATTTCACCTTATTTGGACCTATGAGCTATGAAAAAAAGATTATTATGGAGAATCACGTTAAAATGTATTTTATTCTTGGATAGGTGGGAGATGAAAAGCTTATTAATAATCATGAAAGTTGCTAGGACCCTATGAAAATCATTTTATTTCAAAATAGTAAATAATAATGATGAAGTTCAGTCAATTAAGCACATTAATAGCTTATACAGTAAGATTTTCTTTGAACTGGCAGCATTCCTGTAAGAAACAACAATGTTATTCTTTAGCCAATACTGACATATTGAAGTGAATTCCACTAACACATTCATAGTATAAAGTATGCACAATAGGATGTGATATGTGATGGCCTGATGGCCATTTAATTTTAAATTATATTTGGGTAAGATAACCAGATGTATGACTTGAAAAAACTGCAATTCAGGTCAAGATAATACGATAATAATACATTCATTTTTTAATCACTATTTATAAGTTACTGAACCTACTGTAAAAAAAGTAGGCCTATTGGTCTTTTGGCAGGGGTAGCCACATAATTATCAGATATAGGGGTAGTACAGATGCAGGAACTCTGTCTACATCTTTGCCATCATTCTACTCCTCAATGTGAGGGATGAACAATATTCATTTTGGATAGCCGCCCTCCCGCCAACGAAAGGCTCGGCTACTCTACTAATAATAATGATCGTCTTGGTAACGCTTGTGAACTGCCTGTCGATGCAGTTACAGTGCCCCGCCCATGGCTGTGGTGGATGGACATAGGGGCGACTGCTCACTGCTCCACACACACACACTCTCAGGCTCCAGCCCTGGAAGAGGAAAAACTCGACAATAGTGACTGCTTTTTGGTTTAGTCTATTTCTTTCTACACGCTGAGGGTTGAGAAACTAGTTCTCCACACCAGTAAATCTGGGGCTGAGCTAAAGCATTTAGCTACTACTGTATAGCTAGATATCCTTTAAAGGGTACTGAGATTTATATTTTTATAGCCCTAAAGAAAAAAATACACTAGATGCGAAGTTATGATGTGAAATTGGAAAATTGCGTAGGCAATGATTATTTATCTGGCATAACTTATAGACCAGATCATGATTTTATTGATTCGAATTCGGCTTTTGTGATGATTAGCAGTGGTATCTTAGGAATAAATCCAAAACAAATCAATGTTTTGTGAAGAATGTTGCTTAGAAACTATTTTAAAAGATATTTGAATATATTTATGACGGAAGACAGAGTGCAATTTATTTTTCCAACGTCCCTGGTGGATCTGTGGATGAAACAGTCTGCGTAATCAGTAAAACAAACTTAGGTGCTTTGCTTTGGAGGAGGCAATCAGAAGCTGTTCAATGATCATCATGCATGCCCATTGAAGTTTTCATAATTATATAATTCACTGTAATAGTGGCACCATATATAATATTCAGATGTTATCGACTAAACGACTAAAAAAAGAGAAATTATTTATTCCACTTGATTAGACATTGATTGAAAGTAATAATATATTATAATTATCATACCATGAATGGATAGTACTCATGTAGGTAGTATTTAGATAGTACTCATGTATCAAAGAAGTTGATAGAATGTACGAATATACAATATGAATGAATGGAATGAATGAGGAATGGGAATCCAGTTTGTAATAATTGCATGAATTATTTGTGATGCAAGAGTATCATTAATTTATTGCCATGAGAGTTAATGAGGATGATTATAAATGAGGGTAGTGGAGAGTGAATATCCAGTCTCGCACTTTGTTTCAAAAGATGGGTATTTAATAATGAATTACTGTAATTTAATTGAAGATAAGCTATATTGTTATAACTTATTAGTTGATTAGATGAATATTCAACAGAAACTTTAATTAAACTGGATAATAGGTTTATTACAGAAACTAGAGAATGGCTGGCTATATTCAATTATTCTAGTTTCATCTTTTCACAATGAATTAAAAAAATAATTGAATCTATCCTTCGACAGTTTTGACGAATGCTCAGGAAAAACGGGACTATAAAATTTGCTTAGGAGTCTACAGTCTAGGGTTGAAAAATATCTGAAAGATTGTGCCGAAATTTGTAAATTTTCCAGTGTTTTGAGTTTATGAGGTATTTTCCCTTTTTTGTTCGGTGAACTCCGTCATAAAAAATTCTCAAATTCGTCAGTTTCTGGTGAGAGAGTATTGCAAGGGTTTTGCAAAGAAATGTCCTCAAACTATATAGTCCAGAAATTATAAAATCTTATTACTACGAGGAGGTTATTGGATTTGAGCATTTGAGCAAAAAACTATGTTGCTGGAGATTTTCAAATAAGTTGATTTCTGAAACGATTTGCCACTTTCAAAGCATCAAGACGCTAATGTCTAGGCATAGCAATAATATTTGAAAATAATGACAATAGCTGTAGTCAACCAGTTGAGTTGTTGCCATCTATTTGAGTTAACTAGCTGAGCAAGCCGTAATTTTTAATCAGGAATGCAAAAGTCAGGCATCCTTCAACCTCCACCCGCCATCACATCACAACAAATTAGGGATCGATCACCTGGATATGCAGTCAAGACGTCAATAGTCAAAATTTGTAACCAACAAATGCGACCAAAGCAAATCTCTCAGCTAACACATGTAAACGTTACCCCAAGTAGTCCAGGCAACAAATGCTCAAAAAAAGGTATAGAGGGAAAAGTTAGGAACGCAATTTTTGACCCCGCAGCTCTTTTAATGATAGTAAGGGGGTAAATATATCAAAAGTCCTCACTCCCACCCCCTGTGCTAAGGGGTTGTGGTTTGAAAGTATCATTTTTTTGTACATATCTCGAACAATATGCGTCTTTCGGAATTTTTTGTCGAATACAAAATTGAAGCTTACAAATTAGTCTAGAAGTTACATTTGTAACATTTTTCCATATCTCTTCTAGTTTTCTAGGTATGAACTCTCGAAGGTGTCACATTTTTAAGAAAAACCCTTTCAACTCTGATTTTTTATCTTTTTGGCCTTATAACTTTTTAACGATTGATTGAAAAAATCCGTGCTTATCATAAGATTATTATTATATTCTCTCATAATTCTCTTCAATTTCATGTATTATATCATTATTTTACGCATCTCCCTACGATTGTTGCAGCCGTTAGTGTTGAGTGTAAAATCATCAGTTTAACAACAAGAGATCAATTGACAGGGAAATTTGGAGGGAATGTTTGAAACACGATTTTTGACTAAGCAGCTTTGTTTGGACTAGTTAGAAGGTGAACATATCAGAAGTCCTCATCCCTACCCCTCGTGCTTAAGGGATGAGGGTGGTTAAAAAGTTGCGTTTTTTCATTTCTGGTTTACACGCATGTATCTTGGAGACTATGAGTTTCAGCGACATAACTATCTGAACAAAAATGAAGCTTGATAAATTTCCTACAAGTTTTGTTCAGTAGAGTTTTATGATATCTCGTTTAGTTTTCGAGATATTCACTTTTAAAAGTGTAAAATCTTGGAAAGACAGTTTTTCTTCCAACTTTTTGCACTTTCAGGGCTTATTACTCAACAAAAATGCAACGGCAAAACAAGTACTGATCATTGAGTTGTAGAGGATTCAATTCTCTTCAATTTGATTCATTATTTCACTATTTTATGTTTTTCATCAATTGTTATAGCAGCTTTAGTGTTGAGTGAGAAATTCTCAATACAGCAACAATAGAAAATTTGACAATGTAATTTGGAAACAATATCTGGAACACTATTTTTGACACTGCAGCTTCATTAAGACTAGTTAGGAGCTGAACATAAAAATCCTCATCCCTTACCCCAGTGCTAAAGGTGGAATACGTCAAATTGACACTTGTTGCTATATTGAGAATTTCACACACAACACTAAAGCTGCTACAACAATTGATGGAAACCATAAAATGATGAAATATCACATCAAATTGAAAAGAATTGAATGCTCTACAACTCAACGATCAGTACTTGTTTTTTCTTTGCATTGCTGTTAAACTTGGGTTTTACACTCAACACTATAACGGCTGCAACAATCGTAGGGAGATGCGTAAAATAATGATATATCACATGAAATTGAAGAGAATATATAAGCTTATGATAAGCGGATTTTTTCAATCAATCGTTGAAAAGTTATAAGGCCAAAAAGATAAAAAATCGGAGTTGGAAGGGTTTTTCTTAAAAATGTGACACCTTCGAGAGTTCATACCTAGAAAACTAGAAGAGATATGGAAAAATGTTACAAATGTAACTTCTAGACTAATTTGTAAGCTTCAATTTTGTATTCGACAAAAAATTCCGAAAGACGCATATTGTTCGAGATATGTACAAAAAAAATGATACTTTCAAACCACAACCCCTTAGCACAGGGGGTAGGAGTGAGGACTTTTGATATATTTACCCCCTTACTATCCTTAAAAGAGCTGCGAGGTCAAAAATTGTGTTCCAAACTTTTTCCTCTATAATCTTTCGTTGTCTGGGCTAAAGTGGGAGTGGAAGACTAAAGAGACGTGGTCGCGAAAATGCCTTTTATTTCATTGAGATGACAAAAGGTATGTGGCTAGGAACTGGAGTTTGTTCTCATGTGCTGTAATCATCCCGACAATATTAAGAAAAATGGCGGCATAAAAGTTGTAGATCTTGTTTTTCAATGATGAAAATAACTTTTAAGATTGTCATCACGAATAATCTCTTTCTATATTATCATCACGAAGAGATTGATGCCATTTCCAAGCCTTTACCTTCAAGAAGTCATGAGATACAGGCTTTTCTAATTTGTTAGGTTTGGCCACGGAGTAAAGAACACTCATTGTTATGTATTCTGTGGTTTGGCATACGGTGGAAAAGAGTGCGTTTTCCGCTACAAACAGTACTTTTCGTCCTTTTTCCGATGACGCTCCAGCCGTAGAATATGGACTTACAGCCTTCAACCAGATGTCATTTTGAAGCTTTGGAAATATCCAGCAACACTGTGCCAATAATACTGGAGTATGTCCACTGCAAATACATTTATTTACAGGGTGGAAAGTGAAATATTGTCCCCGAAAAGTGTATGTTTCAAACTTTTGAAGTTGAATTAATCATGAGAAGAGTATTCCAAATGAGACGATTTTTTCGAATATTTTATTTTTTTTATTCTAAACTCTTTGATGGTGAAATAAATTCCATATAACTCACAATAACTGAATAGCAAGCGATATAAAAATGTCTGTCAATAATGACCGCCATCTTGAAATTTTTAATGATGTAGACTATTTTCGTTGCTTCTATCATCAATATTCTCTTTCGACTTGTTGTAACGAAGAAATTAAGGCCACTTGCAAGTCTCTATCTTGAAACAGTCATGGAAAAATCGATTTTATAGTTCTAGCTTGTTACCTTATGTGTATGGAAAACGTACCGAAAATCATGCAGGGTTTTCTTTGGAGGGCGCCGGAGAACTCATTTATTGACGTACAGCGCAGAATTAATAATTAATTACCAAAATATTTCATCTTAATTATTAAAATTAATTATGAAATTATTGAAAAATATAATTTCTTGTTTAATAAAATATAATTGATTATTTTTAAACGAGAATGAACCGTTAATATTTACATCAATATTGTATCAAATACCGTATATAGAAGGCATTAACAAGACAGAGGATCGGTAAAGTTTTTCTCCTATCTTTCTCCACTGCCATTATAACGTGGACCTCACTATAGCTAGTGCTACAGTACGATACAACAGGTTGGAGGCGTCGGTTTGTGTAGGTGCCAAGCTTTTCCAACAGCCAAGTGATTAGAGGAACGCACGTGGCCTGATGCCGGTACCGCCGCCTCCGGCCGGGCAAGGCGTGGTCTTGAGGCCGGGGGCTCTGAAGGGGGGCGGGCCTGCCTCGGCCTACACACGCACAGGCGCGCGCGTCCACACGCTCACATTCGCACTTTATATTATTTTGTAGAGGCGGCGGCGGCGCGGACTGTAGTTAGGTCCACTACTCACTCAGTCAAGCTTCTACTCTGTTGTTCTGCTCTCCTGGTATCCTTGCCTTGGCTCGTAAGCTTTCGTCATCGTCAGTTGAGCTCCAAAAAAAAACCGAAACGCGCTCTCTCTCGCTCGCTCGCGGTCGGTCATTCATTCTCTCTCACTAACCTTCTCACTTTGCATCTGTCACACTCTTCTCACTACCTTTATCTCTGTATACTTTTCACGTGCACGCATACAAAAGCCTGTCTGTGGTTGTCTGTGGTACGTACAATTAAATAAATATTAATTTAAGTATGTCAATCAATATAAGTGGTTTTTATTGACCGAACATAGTGAGGTCTATTATGTTTTATCTCAGATTTTCTTTTGTCTGTCTGTCTATATGTAACACGATTACGGCCAAACACGTCGATAGAATTCGATGAGATTTTTCAACTGCGCGTCGACTAAATTAAAAAATATTAGAAAATATTCATAATCCATAATTATAAATTATTCATAAGCTGACATTTTTTTTCAGCTGACACTGCGCGTCGACTATATATTATTCATAATCAATCAGCTGACACTTTTTTTCATTTAATCAGCTGACAAGTGGATTGAAATGATGCATACATTATTGAAATATATAATAATAATAAAATAATTATATAATTAAATAATATAATAATATTATATAATATAATATAAATATAATATATAATATATATAATATAATATAATATAATATAATATAATATAATATAAATATAATATAATATAATATAATAAATAATTAAATAATATAATAATAAATATTGCATTTCATTATTGAAATAATGCATGCATTACACAGATGTCTGGCCGTTTCTATATCTATAAGGTAGGGTTTCAATAATATTTTTTATGATGCGTGCCCATCAGTATCAATATTCTCACATTTGAAAAACAAATTTAAAGAAAAATTATTTTTAAAATTAGTTGAGAAATATTTTTATCGGGATGGAAAGATTGATTATCACGGAGCTGGATTAATTATCATTGTGATACAAATTCAAACATGAACTGAATTTATTAACATAAGTTAGTTTTTGATCTTGGAGAAAACAAATTTTCAACTGTGATTCATTCAACTGAATCAACTAGAACAGGTGACATCAGATACTTGTGGATGAGAAAACTGCGTGAGGTCTACTGTTCACAGAGCTACTACTTGTATATAACGTGGTTTCTATTCCTATTACTTTACACATGGTTGTTCATTAACTTTTTACTTCACATACAGTATAGCCCAAGACCTAGAATACAGGTATTCTAGGTATATTGATTATAGCCTATACTTGTTGCACTTCGTGTCTCTTGAATCGGTGACAGTGCCTTATCCAGAAAAAAATTGGAAGGGGGGGATCATAACATACTGGCGTAGGAAGCACCTACATTTTTGAGGGAGACACCGGGGTGTGTGGGAGGTATGGAAGCCCCATCACCAAAGGGGGGTACGGGGGCTTTCGCGGTAATTTTTATAACTAAACCTTAAAATTGGTGCGATTTATGCAATTTTCAACTTGAAAACTAATATTGGATTCAAGTTTAGGTATTTTTGTGTTCTGTGGGCTACTTATTATTTCGATTTTCCTTTGAAAATTTCATGTTTTTTAATATTAACTAACAAATAGAATGGACTGGAATAGAATTTTATTAAAAACAATAACTTTGTAGTAGCCCTGTAGTAGCCTTCTCAGTACTAGATACTATATTATTATTATTCTATAATTTTGGCTCCAAAGACAATTTTTAAACATACTAAGCTTACATCATTAGCCTACTTACTACATCATAGGCTTAGTTTAAACTAGATTCACAATTATATTTACTCTAGTGATCAAACGTAAAGTTTTTTGGAAGGTGAACAAAATATATTCCCAAATATTGGAAGAAGAGAAATACATCCCCTTATCACCATCACCCCCTCCCACTGGCGAATGGTGAATGGCCACTTGTCAGTGAATGTGATCAGCTCAGTATATGCAGGAGCAAAGATGATGCATTTATTTAGTTTGTAGTTTGGTAGTTTACTGTAGAATATGTAACAAGAAAAATTAATCTTGAGAAAAAATGACAATCGTAATTCAAATACAGGAATGAATGGACGCACCCCTCCCCCTAAAATTAGAAAAACCTACTGCTTCCTTGCTTCACTGAATTGGAAACCCAAAAAAATGTCGTTAGTAGTCATTCTAAACACTGCTGACCTTTTTTAATTTTGAAGCTTTGTTGGGACTAGTTAGAAAATAAACATATGAAAAGTCATCATCCCTACCCCCTAGTGGTAGGATACATGAAATTACAGAATTTCCTAGTGCTGGTAGTCCAGTCACGAGGTAGTGAAAAAGGGCTCGTTTGGGGAATTAATCCCGAACACACAAAATTTTTGTGCAATGATTCCACTTATTGGACAGCTTAAATACAAAAAGTTGATCCTCTAGCCCTAGAGCTTTTTACAGGGTGCCCCAAAAACCACGGATTTTAGAGCCTTTATCCAGTTCGTTGTGATTTTCGTCAAATCTAGCAATCGGACAGAAAAATGACGCTTGACTTCTTTCAGAACTCGGAGCTCTCTATCTTCATCAAGTGCTGAGTTAATTTTTTTCAAAAATGAGCCAAATTTTCGGAAAAACCGAAATTTGGAGGAAATTCAGTTTTCAATTAACTATATCTCCCGATTCCCACAATTTAAATTGATGATTCAAAATCCCTCTGGGCGTAATTTTGTGCTCGAATTAAGTAAAAAAACATTTACACAATAGAACAATACACAATAATATGGAAGCCCTAAATTAATTATAGACAAACTAATGAACTAATAATATACTCACTTCAAACTATCAGTACTGATGGAATGGTAAACATGGATATCATTTAAGAGAAATGCTGACGGTTTCGAGAGTAGGCTACCTCATCAAGATTGGAGAGAGAAAAAATGTCAATGGGTAAAACAAATTCATAACAAATGGGTGATAGCGCACACAATCTATCAAGGAAAATTGAAAATTATTAAAAGAACTAAAGAAGAGAGCGTTAGGTATAAGAATGATGAGGAAATAGAAAATCACAATAATATAGACTTGAGGAAAAAAGACTGTACATTCTACAGAATAATTTAAAATTTTCAAACAAAAAAAAACTATTTTACTAAGTATAGTACTACTAAGTATAGTAGTTAAAATAAATAAAGTATATATCCCAGCCGTCAACGAAAATATTATTGAGAGATTAGATTAGATTATTCTATCTGTTGGATTGCAATGCAGATTTACTCTGTAGATTTATGCTAAAAGAGAAATTCAGATTCATGTGTTTATCAACATTCAACTTACGTTCCAGCGTTAAAATAATTACCAGTGCATGATGAAACATAATTTATTATACAGACTGAAGAGTTTTACAATAATATTGAAATATTGAGCCAAGAAAAATGATGAAATATGCGAATATTGAGGTATTACTGTAATGTTTTTACATGCAACGGTAAAGTTTTGGATCTTTAGTTATCCATTCTCAGAAAGGGTATCGTGAATATCCCTTCCTTTCAACACTTGACCAAGAGAAGTGTGTGTGTGTGTGTGTGTGAGAGAGAGAGAGAGAGAGAGAGAGAGAGAGAGAGAGAGAGAGAGAGAGAGAGAGAGAGTGATTGAAAGTGTGTGTGAGAGAGAATGAGTGTGAGGGGGGGGAGTTGTGTCTGAGATATTTGATATTTGCAACGGTAAAGTTTTGGATCTTTAGTTATCCATTCTCAGAAAGGGTATCGTGAATATCCCTTCCTTTCAACACTTGACCAAGAGAAGTGTGAGAGAGAGAGAGAGAGAGAGAGAGAGAGAGAGAGAGAGAGAGAGAGAGAGAGAGAGAGAGAGAGAGTGATTGAGAGTGTGTGTGAGAGAGAATGAGTGTGAGGGGGGGGGAGTTGTGTCTGAGATATTTGATATTTAATACATGTTACTTTGCCAGGTCTGACAAGACCTATATGGCTAACACTGGTAATAATAAACAAAATAATAACACTTCTATGATAAAAAATTAATTACAATAATTGTACATAATAAAACATATTTGTGAAAATTCATGCTGGAAATGAAAATGATAAGTGATTTGTATGAATGAATTAAATCTGCAGATTTTCAGGGAAGTGGAAAATATGAAAGGTAAAAGTGGGAGGATATTAAGGTTTGGTGAGGGGTAGGGGTAAGGATGTAGCATATAAAGGAATCTGGATTTTCAGTGGGGTTTTACCACTCTAGCACCTTGGGTTGTTAAATTGAGAGAGAGATAGATAGAGAGAGAGAGAGAGAGAGAGAGAGAGAGAGAGAGAGAGAGAGAGAGAGAGAGAGAGAGAGAGAGAGAGATAGAGAGAGAGAGAGAGAGAGAGGAGAGAGAGAGAGAGAGAGAGAGAGTGAGAGTGTGTGTGAGGGAGAGAGAGAGACAAAAAGACAGAGAGGTAGATTGATTGATTGATTGATTGATTGAGTACTTTATTTATGTAGATTACAATATATTATACTGGCTTATACACTTACATACAATAGCTTACAATACAGAAAAATTATAGATGAATTTACATAATATAGACTAAGAAAATAATTATTGAACTGTATATGATATGAAAAAGCAATTTGTAATATAATAACTATAGATAATAATTATATTGTTATGCATCTACATAAATAAATTGGCGGAGCTTTGGACATATCAATGTCCATTCTTCGGAAAGAATATTAAAAATATCCTCCCTACTAACTCTCTACCAATAAAGTAGAGAAAGAGAGAGTGAGAGAGAGGAGTTAGAGAGAGAGAAAGAGAGAGAGGAGTTAGAGAAACAGATAAGAGTTGTGTGAGAGAGACAAAAAGACAGAGAGGTAGAGAAAGAGAGAGAGTGAGAGAGAGAGCGTGAGTGAGGCTGTGTGTGTGTGTGTGTGTGTGTGTGTGTGTGTGTGTGTGTGTGTGTGTGTGTGTGTGTGTGTGTGGGCGCGAGAAAAGAGTGTGGTTGTGTGTGATACGAATGATTGTGTGAATGAGACGGAGTATGATACTAGGCGGCAGAGCGAGAGAGTGTGGTTAGTGATAGGGAGTGGTGGAAGGAGAATGACAGTAAAGTGTGATCTACAATACAGTACCCTTGGCAAAATCAGAGACGCAATGAAAGTAGTGAGACACTGATGCTGACAAGCAGTATTGTGAGGAAGGCTGGCGTAAGATGAGAGGGTGAGACAGGCAGCCCCCACAGGACCACCCCCCACAGGACCACGACCACCCCTCGGCCCGCCCATGTCAAAGCCGCCGCCGCCGCATCACTTTCATCCTTGCTCCTTGCTTATGCACTGTCACAGAGCAACAGCCTCCCGATCAAAATGGTTCAGATCTCCGTCCCAAAAAAGTAATCATTAGCTTTGGTCAGTTGTTGGTCCCTCCCTCCGCTATTCAATGAAATTGGCCCCTTTCGACGCCAATCAACCTGTTCTCCTTTACACTTTAACACCGCTATCCTTACTAATTTGATTGAAACTGCTGCTTTGGGATTGAGACTCGCTTGTCCTGCTGTAGGCCGGTCCTAAAGCAGCTTAAATCACTTCAGACGTAGACCTATCATAGAAGTAACTCATTATGAAAATCACAAAATTCTATCACTCATTCAAGTTATCCAAGAATACGATGGGAAGATGAGATAAGGGATGATTTGATAAGGATGGGTTATAGAGGATGCAGAGAATTTATAATGGATAGAAATGTTTGGAGGAATGTTGTGGAGGAGGCCAAAGCCCACAATGGGCTGTAGAGCTATAGAAAAAAATCAAGTTATCCAGTGTACTACAAGTAAGATTTTCTTTTCACACGTACTATCACTTGCTGCTGCCTCATTACTGCTTATGAATTTCAAATTTTAATGAACTATAACTCAGATATCTATCTATTAATCTATCTTTTGTCTTCATCATTAGGAATTTATCAATGAATGACAGATTTTCTCATTTCTGGGTAATCCCTAAGATCAATCTCCATAAGTTTCCTTACAAATTATCTTTAGCAGCTAGCACTAGTGTCTTGTGTAGGCTGATTGTGAAATTTATCATCTATTACTGGAGGAGGTAGTCACCAAAGGATGAGAGCTCCATCGTAGATAGTTGAACCAGAGACAAATAATTCTAATTTAACGGTATCTTTACTCTATGTTTGAACTCTCTTTATCTTACAAATTCAACAAATATTTCTTCTCTCAGAATCCTTCTACCTTATAGAGGAATAGTCTAGAGAAGGTTGATTTATACGATAGAGCTCAAGAAACAAAATCTAGTTTATTATTGAATAATAATTATTTCAAATATCCAATTAAAGCTAGGCTATATAAATAGAACTGAGGACTTAGTTTTGTAGTTTTGGTTATATAATGTTATGTAAGGGAAGTCAGAACAATATTTTCTACAAATTGATCATTATTGTTAACGGTCGACTTGAAAGACACGTTTTCAGGAAAAAATATCGTCAACAATTCTATAAACAATTTTTCTTATTTTTTCCTATTTCTATTGTATGGTTCTCAACATTGTTTATTGTTGACGTTGTAGTTACTGAAAATCATCCCATGATTGAACTTGTAACCCACTAAAATCTCATCTCACTCCCTCTATCCAAACAATCTGGTGTGGTGCACTCACACAACTATCCTTGCCGTTATGAAAATTGATCACCTGACGCTAGTGTTCACGCGCATCTCAAGTCCACTATTCAAAGATCTGAGCCAGCTGGTAACAGGAAAATAACGCTGGAGACACACGAGGTCTGCTGTCTCTTCATAGTGAATGATTTAATAAAATCAACAGTTTGCAATTGAATAATCATATTTTCTCGAATTTCGAGCTTATTTTCAATTCTAGGTGAAAATGTTATTGAACATTAATTGTAGAGATTTTCATGCTCAATCTTTTCCACTTGAATTTTTTGGGTTAAAGAAATGAGACGGGGCCGCCGAAAATAATAGATTGAAAGGTAGAAGTTCTAGTGACCTTCAGTGGTCGCCTATTGTTATTGAATCTTGACATTTTCGTGGTCTATTGTTAAGGTTTCCATTCCGAGGAATATATTGGTGGACCAGTGTTGTTACTTAAAGGCACTTTCAGCTGTAAACCAGTGGTAGCATACAGTGATTGGATAAACACACACATTACTATCGATGATAAGTACAAATTTAGTCAAACGTACGTGGTGTGTAAGTAAAGCCCACATCGATTTTTGGGCGTACATTTCTTCACCATCCTTATAAATTCTACGAGATTGAATGGAACTTGACATAGGCTACACATAATAACTTATACATTTATGTTTGTCAAGTTGTGTTCAATCTAATAGAATTTGAAAGGACACCAAAAAATCGCACCAATAAAATAGTCAATAAGTATAAGTATCGTATTGTAACTCAAGTTAGTTTGTATACAGCTTGTGAGCAAGTTGCGTTTCATCAAATGAACCATTGGGAATAATACAATAATTACAAGTACTTGATCACTGATTCACATTCAATAATTGCAGAAAATACAAAGGATTCTGAGAATTGTGATTGCGGTCAAGTTCAAACTCTTCAACATATAACAAATGAGTGTCCAATGTACAGATTTCCAACATGGGTTGTGGGCCTCCTCACTCTCACCAGAGTGGCTGAGTGACCTGGAGGTTGACATTTAAAAATATGGAGATTGATTTTCTGTGTAGGGTACTTGAACCCAATAACTATTTTTTTCTATGTTTTACATTTTGACAGAGCCATTTGACTGGCAAGCATGACATTCTCATAATATTGTTTCATTTTATTATTATTATGACAGCACTTCATACAGTGTAAATAATGTTATTTATGATCGTTTTCTTCCCTCATGCCATACGCATATATATAGAAAATACAAGTAACAGAATGATGTAAGTAATAGATAAGTTGGTGCTACCAGCTAGAATTGCCTTCAAGAAACCACACAGGGCCACTAATGGCCACTAAAAGGGTAATGAAGCGGAATCAGAGGACAATGAAGTATGCTAGTCGAGAGTTAGAGGATGCACCTTTTTGGAACAATAGCCCAGTGCACAGGTAGCGCGGCCCCGTCTCCTTTCTTTTACCCAATTTTTGTTTAAATTGTATCTGAAACCTGATAATTGGGAATCTAACATCAAACTTTGCATAGATGGGGCAGAGCTCCTAAAATTTTCACAGATATGGAACTTGTGGCAGTTGATGGAGCTTATCAATGACTATTTTAGGTATAAATTTGATCAAAATCGTTGGAGCCGTTTTTGAGAGAATCGCGAAAAACCCTGTTTCTGACAGCATTTTCACCATTTCAGCCGCCATCTTGAATTGCATTTGATCTAAATTGTTCGTGTCGGATCCTTATATTGTAAGGATCTTAAGTTTCAAATTTCAAGTCATTCCGAAATGAGAGATTGGGAGATGAGATATCGTGTACACAGACACACATACAGACCAATACCCAAAAACCACTTTTTTGGACTCAGGGGACCTTAAAACGTATAGAAATTGGGGTACCTTAATTTTTTCGGGAAGCAATACTTTCCTTACCTATGGTAATAGGGCAAGAAAAGTGAAAACTCAGTTTCCAACAGATGATAATTTCTCAAAGAGTAGATAGAAAAAATAAAATCGGTTGAAATGAATCTATGTGAATGGATATGTTTTTCTGTGAAAGCTATCAATAGTGATTGAATTGATCTGAAAAAACAAGGATATATGTTATGGTAGGTTTGAAGAAAAATAAAAATTATAAATCCTCCATACAAATTCACTTGTACCTTTATTGGAATTGAAGCTTGACATTTCTTTTTTGTAGCTCAATATGATTTTTTTAGCTTTCGACTATTCCAGTACCTACTTTTCCTTGTTATCGCTGAGGGCTGCAGGTCAATTTGTTGACAATTAACCAGACTTTTCTCCATTTTTTCAGATTATTCTCCATTATTCACGTCATGACACACATAGTTCCATACCATTCCATCGTGATATAGCATATAGGCTTACCTTCTTGTAATTTATACACCTGCAGAGTAGCATAATTCAGAGTAGTATCTTAATATAAAATATCATTCAAATATCATAATTCAGTTTCTATTTGACATCCATGAGGTTTATATAATAAATAATGGGCCATGAAGTTTAGTATGAGAGGTTTCATCAGTCTATTCTGATCAAGAGTTCATTCCGGAAGAAATTAATTAAACTTGGAACATTATTTATTTAGTTCATTAATATTAGTTCATTTTAATAATATTATGAGGTACTCAGAACTATATAATGATAAATTTAACTCTATATAGTATGCCTACCTACATTAGCCTACCTACTATAGGCTAACTCGAAAAAAGTAATAATTAAATTATTACTTTCTACCCTTGCAGACGTGCGAATAATTTACACGATAGTATATATTCAAACGTAGGTTTCATAGAAGTAGGATGTAGGGCTGTATGTATAAATAATTATTCTTAAAATGAGCCAATTCCGGTTTAGTTGTCTTTGTTAACGAAGGCTAGAATCGTACTATTTCATTGGTTGCTGAGCAATACTACCACCAACAAAGTACTTTTTCTCTGTTCTCAATGCCATCCACCACGGGTGTACTTGATAATAGATAATTGAATTTTGTCTCAAATTGAAGAGCAGGGTTCTCCCTTTCACATGCATTAAATTAAATTATTTGAATAGAGTTGAAATTGGTTAGGCCTACGTAAGTTTTGAGAAGCCAAAGATTTGAAGAAATCTATCCTCTCCCTAGAGTTCAAGCACCTTTTCAATCGAAAGGAGTGGATGAAGAAAATTTTGAGACAATAGGGCATAAAGAGAATGAAATTCTCTACAAATATTTGCTAATCACTTGGTTTTTTTTAAACATGATTCACTAGTAGTTGATGGGTAACAGAAAAATAAAAATTTCCATCTTTTCAATTAGGTGTACCTTTTCAAAGGTAGGTCAATTCTTGGTGAAATTTATTGGAGGTTGAAGAGGAGGAATTTCTCTACAGACTAGCTATATTCAAAAATTTCCATCCTGAATATTATCAAAATGAGACCTTGGAAGGGCCATGGCTTTCAAGGGAGGGAATTAGAAATTTGAGGAAGTTGCAATTTTACACAAATTGGCAACGCTGTTATTTTTTCGGTTGGAAGGCCAAAAGTCTTAACAAAATTTTATACAGTATAGTTCCCCTCTTTTTAAAATTGTAAAAGAAAATTAATTCACTCGCCCTCATCAACCGAATGCTTCCTCTTATTTATGTCAGGGAGCCTACTTTTGGTATTTATCTCAAAACGAATTGTGATAAACCGATAATAAAACTCGCATACAAGCCTGTCTCATGGCATTTCATGCGATCTTTGGTGATTGTTGTCGCAAAAATACAATACGATATTGATATAACACATATTTATATAGAGTGTCCCACGAAGAGGTTTACACGTTCAATTTTATATTACGTGCCTATTCATGCACCGAACTTTTTCAAATTTCACACAGTTCACAAAATAGGTTCTGAAAATATTCTGGGAAAATTTCAGCTTCCTAACCTTCATAGAAACAAAATGGCGACAAATTGAAAATTTTACCAATTCGCTCCCTCTGAAAACTACTTACATGACGTATCATCACTGATTTGTTTACTTCGTTGCGGTAGTCTTGACTCATTTGATGTTACCAGAAATGGATCAAGCAACCTTCCAAAAAAATTATTCTCCACCTCATTTCGCAAATCATGTCAATACAAGAAATTACTAAATGACAAACTTTATGGCCGTTGGATTGGTCGTGGAAGTGATTTTTTAGATTGGCCACCCCGATCACCAAATTTAACTGTTTGTGATTTCTTTTTATGGGGTTACTTGAAGGAAAAGTTTAGCCTATACCCATAGCTTCAATAATGACGAGGAACTAAAACGACCAATAGAAGAGGAACTTCTCCGGATACCGCGGAGTTTCTTTGTAAGATTGTAAGAGCTTACAAATCATTTCTTGAGCGCTTGTTATCAGTGTGCTTCTGTGGATGGATTTCAATTTGAATAATTTTGGACTAAGGCTAGGTTTTTCATTAGGCTATGTTTTAGTTTTTTATTTAAAAGTCATATTGCCCTAAAGTGCAACAATAAACATATTTAATAAAACCAAAAACACCTTTTTAATGTTTTTAAAGTATATTTTTCAATATGCCGCCATTTTGTTTTTACGAAAGTTAGGGAGTTAAAATTTTCCCAGAATATTTTTAGAACCTCTACTTTGTAAACTGTGTAAAATTTGAAAAAGTTCGGTGCATGAATGGGCACGTAATATAAAATCAAACGAGTAGCCTGAACCTCTTAGTGGGACACGGTATATATAGCTAGGCCATGCCTAGTATGAAATATAGTACCACCTATAGTATCAAATATCCTATTATCATCATCATCATCATCATCATCATCATCATCATCATCATCATCATCATCATCTATCATGGACTAGGAGGATATTATCATAGGTTATATTATTCAAATAATTATTATGTATTCATTGACGGGTGACATGTAAACATCATAGCATTGATATTGAATTGAATGTTGCATTGCAATTAAATAGCCAAGCTGTAGCCTACAAGGCGTGTCAACATCACCCTTCATTTGAGTGCACCGCCCCCTACCACCTCTTCCTGCCCATCCGCCGCAATGCGAATGCGGGCAGGGCCTGGGGGCAGCAAACAGCAGACAGCAGATGTCTGTCTCTATGTGGCGAGGCCATACCAATTGCTGCGGTATTGCATGAGCGTAGGCCTTCGTCAATAATATGACCATGTCACTGAGATTGAATTTCTTTAGATTTGTAAGATCCAAGGATCGAGCATATGTCTGAGAACAACTTTGTTGCGTTGAATCTGAGAGCTTGTACTACTGATGAAATTTAATCCTTGAAATAACGCACCTTATTTTTATGAATAAGAACTTGCAATTCCAAATTTATAAATCAAGCCTCTTTAGAATATTTTAAAACAAGCAAACCGTAGCTTAGGCTATACATTATTTGCAACAAAGAACTCTTAATCTCGAGAAATGTAGGAATAATGGAGAAATTCATTTCATTTTTGTAACAAATTTTATTTATTTTACCATAAAAATAAATTTTCCACTCAGCACACATCCTTCACAATCGATGCATCCTCACTTTCTATTGTTGAGCAATTTGCACTCTCCTTAACCCCCCGCCGCCAAACATTTCATAATTTCATTTTTCTTCAGAATAGAATAGTTCCAGTCTTGAGAATTGCTGAATAAATTTGCGAAACATATCCAATCTTACCAATATTTATCGTATTATAGATTCCGCTTAATTTACTTTACTTCATTTCTGAGAGAAATACCATTTCCTCCCCTTATACTCCATCAGGGCTGCTCACATGAGGGATTTGTGGCGCAGGTTGTGCTATCGGCTCCAATTTTTTCAGGGGGGGGGGGGAATGAACATTTTGGGGGAATTGATGAATTTCATCTGTTTACACAGAATAATTACTAGATTTATTTTTTATTTGCTATTACTAGATTTATTTGTGATTATTCGATTTATTTGTTACTAGATTTATTTGTTACTAGATTTATTTGTTAATTAAAGATTTGTTGATCAATTGTTTCATTCCATTCACTGATCAACACAGTCAATCAATGCTTATATTCAGGAATGGCAATGTATAACTTCTATTTATAACGTAAAGAATTATAGTTTTCATCTATTTTTCTATCCTTGACGAACTGTAAGTAATAATCCGTTTTTTGTACTATTTTCAACGACACTACAGTCTAATTTTTGAATATTAGTTATTAAAACTATAGTACCTACTCACTGTGGAGCGCTTTCGGATTATTTAAATCCATTTTAAAACTGAGTTTTTAAGTACTAGTTTTAATAACTAATATTCAAAAATTAGACTGTGGTAGTGTCGTTAAAAATAGTTCAAAAAACGAATTATTGTTTGTTGATCTCTTTGAAGCAAATTACTGTTAGAAGCAATTGCTGTTTGTTGATCTTCGAATGCTTTCAAATCGTCAACACATAATTCTTTGAATTATTAGACAGATCGAGTTCATTTAATAAGGCTTGAGTTCTATGGCCAACGAAATCGAATGAATCCTTCGTCATTTTGAGGATATACGGTAACAGGATAACAATGAAAGTGCATAAGAATAATAGAAAATCTTTATTATATAAGTGTTTTCATGAAATACAACATCAATTTATTTATTTTCCATTAATCTAGCTCTCCTCTCCACTTTTTCCGTAAGCAAAAAAATATTTTTCATTTTCCTTACCAATAATAAAAATAATCAATTCGATTGATGAATTTTTGAACGGAATGGGCTACGAGATTGTAGATTAGCACTAAAAAGCATCTATCAAAGTTCTCAGTGAAACCTCATTATTATGTCATACTTGCAGAATTGCTCTGAAAGCAACTTCCAGATTCTGATGGTTGTTCTTTTTCGGTATTTTCCACACTATGTCCGATTCCATAGCTGAAGTAGATCAATAAGCCTGGAAAAATTTATGATAGAAATAATAATAGTGTCCATTTATATAAGGTTTCAAATTAAACTTGAATTATGCAAACTCATTTACACAAAAATAATAATTATAGAAAAAATGTTATGATTTAAGTAAACAGAGCGCAGTGGCGCCGACTTTGGGAGTGCTAGAACTTTTCTGCCTCCCCCCCCCCCATCAATAATCACTCATGCATGCATTCTGCCCCCTCCACCCCCCCCCAACGCTCTTACCGAAGAAGCTAGAATCAAAACGGCAAAGTAATTAATCCTATTAAATTAAACGAGCAATTTCTGTATTTTTATATCTGGTTACTTATCTGGTTATTTATATTTATATCTGGTTATTTATGTTCAACGGATCTCGAAAACAGCTCTAACAATTTTCACGAAATTTGGAACATATAGTAGGTTTATGATATAAAAATTTGATTACACTAGGTCCCATCCTTGGGGAAACTCGCTGAACGACATTAAAAGGATAATTCATCCTTGGCTGAAACAGCTGTGGATAGTAAAAAAGTGAGTGAGCGAGTGAGTATGTGGAAAATCAAAATATCGCATCCCCGAAATTCATAAGATGACATAATAATATAGCCAGCTGTGAAATCAGAACACGATCATTTTAGATAATTGTGTTGTGTTTATCAATAAATAAAAATAACGAGCGAAGCTCGGTGCCCCGATATTGATTCTTGAAGAATCAATTTCACCCCACCCCCAATGACGTAATGAAGTCGGCACGCCGCTGATCAGTGTATCACAATATTTGAACTATCTGTGTAAACGGATGTCAATCCCGGGACTGATTTCCAATCCCGGTATTTCGGGATTATCCAATAATCCCGGGACTGATCCCCGGGATTGGCAAAAATCAGTTTCATGCATTTTTAACCAATTGTTCCTCCTCAATTACATGTTCAGTAACAGTGTGTGGAGATGAAAAAGGGCCCATTAAATAGGGAGAGGCTATTATTAAAATGAAAAAAAAATACTTGGGAATAATATTGAAATTGAACATTATATGTCTTTGAATGTTTTCAATAGTAACTGTTTTATTTCAGGTCCTACCTTAAATTTGCTGTATCCTAGATGATGGTGAGAACTGAGGAAGACAAGATAACTCATCAGAGTCTTTTTTATGTAGAACAAAAGCATTTCTATCCTACATCAGGACGGGATAGAGCTCACAATTTAATTACGTCAAATACTGTAAAGTGAATTGATATCACTTGAATTAATAATATTAATAATAAAATAGAATACTTTTTGTAAGACCGTAACGCCATACCGACCAAACAACGCGAAAGCTGAACCACTACACTACTAAATAAAATTTCGTAGAGCCAACTATAATATTTACTTCAACTAGATATTCTACTTATGATAGAGAAAGAGAAGAGGAGAGGAATAATTAGACAGAGAGTGAATCGTTAGTGCATTTTTATTTCTGATTTCTGAAGTCTTTTCAAAGTTCGGAATGCATTCCAAGGAAATGCCATCAGCACTATTGCAAATATTGCGCCGTCTAGACTGGTAATAATTGTGGTGCTGTGTAAACAGAAACAAGAGTGTAGAGACATAACAACCAATCAACAACCATTCTGCCAATTATGCGAACTGATAATGCGAATTCTATTAAGCCAGTACAGAGTACAGTATATTATTATGTATATGCAACTGTAGGCTGTGCCTGTAGAATAGATTAGTCAAACACTTAGAACAATAAATTAGTTATAAAAACTCATATTCATCACCGTAAATAAATTCCATATTGAATTGTTTTTGGAAAAATATGATTCACAATTTCAGGTTTACAATCCCGAAAATCCCGGGATTGACGCTGAAAAATCCCGGGATTGTTAGATATCAAAAATGGACCGGGATCCCGGGATTCGGGATCCCGGGATTAACATTCCTAGACATTGACAAGGGTGTGGGCACACAGAGAACGGTTGGGCGTTCCGAATTCCAGCGGTACAAACAGAACGAGTAAGGGTCGCTTTCTCCAAAGTTAGTTTGACTATTGAACCAGTTTTATCAATGTATGGTTGCATTTTTATTATACTGTATTTCAATTGAGTCAGCTGATGCTTCAAACTAGAAATCTGAGTTGAACTTTTTCTGAGAAAGCGGTGAAGACCGATACCACTAATAAAGAGCTGTGCAATGATAAAAACATCTGGAGTCTTTGATATAGATAAGATAGATATGAATAGAGTATTTATTAATTTTAAAATCACTTGAAAATGACATTAATGTCCGAAAAATGATGTGACAAAATAATTTGAAAGGGTACTGAGATCTATATTTTTATTTATATTAAAAGTACCCCTAAAGAAAAAAGACAATATGAATAGAAACACGTTGGAATCTACATATCGATAAGACCGTTCTGTTTGTACCCTTATAAGGGTATGGAACAGATAATATACAATAGTCAGATATAAGGATATCTATATTATATTATATCTCCTAAGACCGCTCTGATCGCTGATCCCGCTTACCGCTTTCTGTGTGCACACTGCACACTGCACACACACTAAAGCGGCAAGACTTCCATTATCTGAGCCAACGTTTGTTACTCACCGAGAAGTATACTGGTGATGAGCATCAACCATATCATTTCAGATATAAGCATTTCCATCATCAAGAAAATGTTGACCAATAAACTTGCCACAGGAAGAAGAGGAACGAACGGTACCTTTCAACAAAAAAATTAAAACCAATATGGCTCATGGGCCTGGATATTCTTAGAAGATTTTCTTATTTGAAAGATCACTCTTTGAGGGCGGTTTTTAAGTATATTTCAGTGTAAAATTTTCATTTTATAATTTTTCAAGATATGCACTGTGTCCCACGAAGAGGTTCACGCGTTTAATTTTATATTACGTGCCCATTCATGTACCGAACTTTTTTTAATTTTACACAGTTTACAAAGTAGGTTCTAAAAATATTCTGGGGAAATTTCAGCTCCCTAGCCTTCGTAGAAACAAAATGGTGGTATATTGAAAATAAAGCTCTCAAATTTAGTTTTTGTTTGAAAACTTCAACAATTTCCTCAAAATACGAATTCAAAAACTCAAAATACAAATTTTTATGAATATGAGAGTCGACGTTAATGATCAGTAGGTAGAGGCTAAACGATAGCCCACGCCACAAAAATGAAGGGCTATGATTTTAATGGATTTTCTATCTCTTTTGCAAAATTGATAGGCTCAAACTTGTTAAAAATTATAGAAAATAACTTACACATTATTAGAATAGTAATCTTGACGATTAAGTACGACTGCGCAGTTGGTGTTTTGGAATGAGCTTTCAGATTTAGTAAGACCTCCATCCGAATAGGCGATCCATCCTGCTCATGTTGAGAGCATTGCTCATGCACATTTCTGTACCTTAGCAGGAGTACACACACTGACACCACTGTATGTGATACCAAATTGACTATAGAAACAATAGTTCTAACGAAATCGTCTGTACCAAGTATGATTGCAAATGCTCCTGCGAAACAGAATCGAATGAGAGGCAATAGACCCACTTGAGTACACAGAATTCTATAGAAATTTATTACAGTTAAAAGAATAACCCAAAATAAGTTAAATTGGGTCAATCACATCACTCTTGCTGTTCCAAGCAAGGTTGTTGATTATCAAAAGAATAGGAGAGATATAAAGGATTCGTATCCGAATAACATGAGTCCATCAAAGTTTTCTAGAATTATGTCATCAGTGTCACTAGTTGGTTCAAAATATTCATCGAATTGGCATGAACATTATAAAAAATCATTTCCTATAGTCCAGTTAGCAGGTACTTTTTGCTGAAAAAATAACTCCGAACACGCTATTTTTTGTGCAATTATTCTGGTGTATTGGACAGCTAAAATACAAAAAGTGGACATTCTCGCCTTGGAGATTTTTACAGGATGCCTCAAAAACCAGGAATTTCTGGTTCCTTTTCCATTTTCTGCGATTTTAACCAGATCGAGCCTGTCTCGATTTGGCAAAAAAGGAATCGAAAATCCGAGTTTTTCGGTACACTCTTTAAAAATCACCAGGTCAACTTTTTGTATTTGAGTTATCCAATACTCCAGAATCATTGCACGAGAAATTTAGCATGTTATTAATTAGTGAGGTAGCCTTACTCTATGCCACTTTGATTCATAAATAATACTGGAAATAGTTTTGCATTTACTACTATAATATTACGTATACGGTAGACCTCTGTCTGCTAATCATGCACACGAACCTCACACTAGGATACTCAACCTTGGGGCGTGGCGCGTGGGCACACAGAGAGCGATCTGCGATCATCACAATTCATTATGATAATAATCAATCAAATCAATTTAAAATTTTTATTCACAACTCAAAACAATTGAGGGTCCTGTTTTTCAGCGGGTGCCCAGTTACACAAAAAAACAAGATATGATATAGATAGCTAAGATTTAGGTAAAGAATATACACTGTATGACACCTATTTACAATTATTGAACTACACTACGAACTCACCACTGAGTAATGCTGTAGCAACAGTGGAGAAAATGGGCGTCTTCGTTTTTGAATTTACCTTTCCAAACCATTTCAATATAAGACCGTCTGCTCCCATAGAATATAACACACGAGTACAAGTGTACGTGTTTCCAAGCAAGCTTGAATAAAAAAGGCTCATTACAATTGAAAAAAAAAACAGTTTTTATGATTACCCCATTTGAAAATTCATAACTCTAGGACCAACTTCCCAACCAATCTTGCTATAATGTATTGAAATACTTATCGTACGAATCAACTGTCATAGAGATAAATTTAATTTACAAATTAGATAAGTACCTCATTATTCCTGTTTTAAATGAAGTGTTATGTATATTTTTATTTTTAAAACTCTATCCTCTAAAAGAGGATGAGTTATTAAAGGTCAATGCAGAATTGAAAATAGTGATTATGTGATTGTGATTAGACTTGATTATTTTTTCATTTGAAATCCCTCTCTGAAAAAGAGTCACTCACTTCTCAAAACCATCTCAAATTCTTCTCAATACCATCTGAAAACAAATTATAAAGTTTAATTTTTAAGTATTACGTTGCATATATTTAGTTCACTTAGAGATAGATCAAAACGTTATTGTAGAGTTGTAGATGCACGATTCAGAGGTTACTCTTAATAATTTTGATTAATCATTTCACTTGATATCCAGAATCGTCTCGGGAACTAATGCTTTCAGGATCGCTTGAGAGTTTAATCCCCAGTTGGAGGATCGCTAATTTAGACGTTGCGAGTTAATTGGGTCCCTATTATCTGTAGTTACGATTTGAAATTGAAAAGCTAGACTCTCACCAGGCACAAAGACAGAAGAGTATACCTGTTGATACTACCCACTTCACGTTATGCATATTTGTCATGTCAAGTGCATATGGAAAGGGTGATGTTATACTCTGCAAATAAAAAGAGACTGAATTAGCCCACATTCAAAACATGAATTAGATTTTAGATTGGAAAACTAGGCAATTTAGTGGGTATTCATCCAGTGTTGAGAGTAGCTACGCCGGGGACTCATGACAGTGCCGAGCGCCTCCTGCATGGATATCATATAATTATCATGTACATGTACATACTGGGGACCCACGACAGTGTTGAATGCCTTCTGCGCTGCATGGTTGGCTCTCAGCTCAGGAATTGAGAGTCCCACACAAGATGGGCTTAGCTTGCTAAGCTCATATTTGTGCGTGAATGTATTCTGTCGTCCTAAAACAAATATATGAAAAAAAATGATTGAATCAATGTCCAACGTGTGTCTCTTTAAATAATGATATGGTAGGTACTGTAATTGATAGTCGATCTTTCATTTCAAAAAATAACATTTTAATATCAGCTAAATTGAATAAACTCTTTATTTTCTGTAAGACCTGTACATATTACAGGCTACGATTGTTTCAGAAAGGTTTTGATTATGAAGGTGAAGTGTTTGGCCCTTGCGTTTCAGAAGACTTGAGAATAGAATTTAGCGCCCTGAAATACACATAGCACTGGTCTAGAATAAAACAGACGCATCACTTTCCAAACAAACCATTATTTGACTGGATTGCTATTATTATGAATTTAAAAATATGGTGAGAGTATCATTTTTCTCATAAGCATGAATTTATAATTTTACTATTATCCTTTTTTATTTATTGTAGCTGGTTTGTATCGTGGGTTGTATGTGGTACTTCACATACATGTGCGGAAAAACTTACTCAAATTCACCTGATAATCTAACGATAGCAATAGTACTACAATCAAGGTATATTTCGAACTATATAATATAAATTATCTAAATCAATTAACAAAATAACCTCATCAAAGTATGGCCACATAAGAGTTAATGCCACAGCTACTCCAATGTAAGAGACGGAAGCTATTATGAGTGTCAATAAAATGGCCAGTGGTATCAGTTTCCGTGGATTTTTTGCTTCTTCTCCTGCAAAATCAAAATGAAAACAGTTGAAATTTAGCTTGAATCCTATAAGCTAAAGCCAGCAACTGAAGCTTATCACCAAACTAAGAAGGTATGCAGGTATGCAAATACATGCAATACGGTACGCATGCAGGCTATTATTGTATGAGTGAGCTACATTAAATAATATTAAAACTCTAATCCTCCTTAGATGTGATGTTTGGCAACTGGTGTCGCTTATAAATACAGGTACGGTACCTTTCTTTAAATCTGTTTTACATATATTTTCTCAATACTGTATATTGATGTGCGAAGACCTCTATAACACTGTAAAAGCGCAAATATAATTACACGAAGAACTAGTCGAAATGAATAAATTATATTAAAGCCTCGTTTCCATTATTACTACAGATTTAACGCAGCAACATGACTAAGGTTCGAATTACGGGAACTTGCAAACATGGAAACAGTCTACAACATTGAAACTCACCCCCCCTCCCCTAATACACCCCTAACACCCCCTATAAACGTAAGTCAGATTTCCAAAAATAATGGAGATATTTTAATATATTTATTTTTATAGTGCTCAGAGTCACTAGAGCTAACGTCTTCGTTGTACCACGTTAGCGTCTACGTTGTGATTGCACCCACTTTCATGCAGTTTGCGTCGAAATGGAAACAATTGGCGAAAAGATCTAGAAATCACTTAACGAGCTGGCACACCTCGCTATATTATGATAATTATTGCAAATTGTCAGAATGAAAACCAGGCTTTACGCATCACTTCCTTGACAAACTACTATTTACCAAAGTATGAATGGTCAAGTATTGAATTCGAAGATAATATTATAAAGACTTAGATATAAAATGTAGGTTTTGACATGAAAATGAAGCTTTTGAAAAAATAGTTGTTATTCACCAGCGCAAGATATGCCTTCAAAGCCTCTGTAAGCATACACACAGTGTCTAGTTATAACCAGAACACCGTGGAATCCGAATGGAAAGAAGCCTCCTGATCCCCCGCTCCCATCGGTTGGGAAATCCTCATCTCCCGGTTTCCACGACCAGTTTTTCAAGTCAGCTAAAGCAAAGAGAGCAAGGCAAACACATTTTTAAAATAAGTACTTTTCAGACATTTCTGAAATTATCTCTGGATCTCAGTTGAATAAGATTTCTAAATGATAATACGGTATACTATTGCTCCAGAGAAACTTGGGTTACTGATTTGAAATGTCAATAAAAACAAGAGTGGCCTTATATTGCATACTCATAGTATCACGAGTTGATCCCTGGACCGATTTACCCATTACCTGGATGCTATATTAACATCCTAGCGTCCCTGGACGCTATACTATATAAATAGCGATAACATTTTTAGTCAACCTGTTGCGTTTTTGCCAGCTATTTTAGTCAACCAGCCTATCAAGCAGTAATTTTATAATAATTAGGAATAACCTACATCTCTTTCGATAACTAATTTCTCCTTGTGGAGCTTCTAAAGTTTTTTATATTATATGGAATCAAATTTGAAATGACCGAATTACTACAAGTGATAGGGGAGAACACAGCTCAATCGTAAACTTTGCAGAGAGCGGAAAGCTAACTTCAAAGAGCGTCTCCACATTTTTGTCAACGTGCATGGTGAATATGGACGTTATCTAAAACATCTTGATATAATTCTTTAGTAGACTACCTATAGGTAAGTAGGATTGCATGCTCTGAGGAAGTTATTCCTGCCAATGTGTCATTGTATTATTAGAGCCTCTGAATACTGTAGTGGATTGTTGCCTATTTTGTAAACGTCCCTTTCACGTGGCCGATCTTATAGTCCTTTATATTTTGTTTGATGATGATACAGTGGACATACTAGATTCTCAAAGGAGATAATTTTGTAATGCCTTACTGTAAATTATGTGAAACATTAAAATCAATTGAATAGAACTTGATTTGGTACTTTAAATATTTGAATTCATCACAAATGAATATTTTCACGAATACTTATATATTTATATATATTTTTATGGATGGAGACATTTAAGTAAAATGTGATAGCCAATAGTCTTTAATTTTCTTCTGTTAATATCATATTTCATAAGTAGAATAAAATAAAAGAGAAAAAATTAATTGATCTCTGCTATTTTTCTCCATATGTTTGAATTACGGTACCTTCGTTATACAATATGGTAATATAATATAAAAAGAGGTAAAAATAATAGAACATGATAGATGAGATGGATAAATGAATCTTGTTTTGTTAGTATTCTTGATAAGAAAAGTGATATCAGAAAAGACTAAAGCCCCCCATATTAAATTAAAAAGAAGCTATTGGGTCTCATGGTCGCGCTGATAAGCTATCGATAAGATAAGTTGAGCTCCATGCGCCTACTCTCTCCCTTTGTAAAGGCATACATATGCTATACTGCCATAGCATAGCTTGAGATACGTCTTTTGAAATACGTAGCCGAAGTATTTTCTAATGTTAAACAATCTGTCCATTTCAAACCGGCGTAGTGTAAATAACCAAAGGAGATACCACGGCTACGTGTCTTTCAAAAGCCACGTTTTTCAAGCTACGCTATGATGGTGTGAAATAGCCTTCAGGGTTACCACTTTAAGAGCCGAACTCCTCTAAATACCATTTATGAGTTTGAAAATCTCTTCCCGGTGGTTCGGAATCCACCTAAAGCTGTAGGTTCACTCATTCCTCATCATCATTCGTCTCATTACCCACGCACAAACCTAGATATCACGTGGGCATCATCCTAAAAAATAAAATAAAATAAAAATACTTACCATTACAAACACCAATAACAATTATTATAGTTAGAGTTGTTAGATTCAGAAATGTCAAAAGTTTTTGGAATGTTACTGACAGCTCCACGCCACCAACCAATATGCCTGAAAATAATTGGAACATGGTTTCTAGAAAGTTTGTAATTCCAGTAAAATTTAAAATTTTGTGAAAACATGGAGATAAGTTAAAAATTATGTAATAATCAAGATGATTTAAAAGTCGCTGCTACTGTAAGGCTACTTTCACACGATAGGAGACGTGCAACTTGAACACTGAACAGTGTTCACGTTTTTTTGTCGAAGTACATTAAGTCAAATCGTGTCTTTCACATGGTGACTCCTAGCCAGGAACCTCGTTTTGTCACGTCTTTTCCCCTCGAGGCAAGCAGAAACCGGCTTGGATCGAGATACTAGCGGACAAATCGTCACTTTCACATGGTGATTCTACGTCTCTCCGGTCACCAGTTTTTCTCAAAAACTATCTTTCTTGAAAATGAAGATAGAAAGATTCTGATTTCGGATTTGGATTCAGCGACCCCAAATTCTTTAAGCGTAAGTCCCGTTTTCGAAAATATCCGAAAACAAGGAAGTTATGGCTGTTTTTAATAAAGCTTTCTATTATCAAATAATTATATGGTAAAAACGAACAGGTACTGTACTATACAGTACGTATGTACTGTAGCTATTATAATACAACTTACACTGTATTCGTGTAGGAAATTTGGTAGGATATTTATCTTGATTTCTGAAAATACCCCAAAATAAGGGAGTAAGATAACTTTGAAAAAAGTTTTCCTGCCGATTAAAGAAACATTAAAAATTAGTCTAAGACATATTATGTCTTAGACTAAAAACGTGTAACAAATATCAGATCACTATTCAAGCTATCAAGCTTTTCATAAATTTATTTGTCTCCTCATGACAGAAGGTTTGCGCCCACTTAAACATTTCTGTGATTAAATTGTGATAGAACACATTATCGTATTGATCTTCTAAATCTAGTTACATGTACATCGATTTTCGTAAAATTGATTTTTTACCGTTCCTATGAATTCTAACAGGTTCAGCACAACTTCTTAAATAACATTATGTTTGATTCAACAGAATTCATAAGGACGACAAAACATCGAACAACAAAAAAACGCTTTCTGAGTACCCTAACTGGCTTTAACAAAGCATGGCTGGTCTGAACTATTCATGACTTTTTCAGTAATGCATTATCCACTCAGCGCAGTTCTAATACACAGACATCAGTTTCACTTGGAATGGCATGACATTTTCTATTCTTTCAATTCCTATTATTACCATAGATCGATTCAGATCAGCACAATGTTTATACTGTATGTTCATAATAGATTTTTCTGTTTGTTAGAAAGAAATAGTCAATAATTGCTGGGAATTTAAAGTGATATTCAACGATTTGAACCTGATAAATTGGATTGTTGAATGACAATTGAAATTCAGTGAAGTTTACTGTACAACATTCCTTTTCCTTCTATTTTATTGGGTGATGAGTGGAGATGATTTATGATTTCATATTTGGATTCATCTTTTCATAGTTCAATATTTTTTTGGAAAACTAACGGTTTAATACATTATTTTTGAAAAGATGAAAAGAATCAAGTTTCTGCTTGTTGATTTGAGATATTTGATACAATACGGTACCAACACTTCGCTGATAATAATAAATTCACTTCAATATAATATCACACACTAAATACAATATGACAATTGATTATAATGCGATTTCTTTCAGCACTACAGCCCAATATGATCTTTGGCCGCCTCCACTACAGCTCTCCACTCTTCTCGGTCCTCTGTCATTCGTTTCCATCCTCTACATCCCATTTTTCGGATATCGTTTCATACTCACTTCATTCTCCTTATTCTTGATTTTCCTCTCTTCCTTCTTGAATGTAGCCTCTCCTTGAATATTATTTTAGGCATTCTGTTCTCATTCATTCTACAGATATGTCCAAACCACCTAAGCCTAAGTCTTTATAATTATAAATACAATATTTCGGCCTTTTCAAAAACGCCTAGTTGTTCTTGTCTTCTTTTGATAACGTCCAAGATTCTCAGCCGTACGTTACAACAGGTCGAATCAGGCTTTCATATATTATTTTGAGTTTTGTATTTCTACATATGAGCCTGTTCTTCAAAATTTTCAAGTTACTGAAGTATGCTCCATTTCCAGTCAATACTCTTTGCTTTATGCTGTAACTCATCTTGTTTTCGTTATTCAATTCAACCCCCAAGTAGCTGAAGTTCCTTACACCTTGAAAGATTTTCCTACCAATACGATTGAATCTATTTATATTGCATTCAATATTTAGAAATAGTGATAGAATTGAAATTAAAACATTCTATATAAATTCCTTTCTGTCAACTCTCCATAAATGAAGGCCTAAATTTAACTTTTAGCTACGGCAATTAGCCAACTGGTTGTTCGCCAGATATCTTATCACACTGATAGAGCGCTCCACACTCCTTCTTCAAAGGGTGGATGCTTCAAGCTGGTTTCATCAACTGACAGCTGCAACATCACTTTCCGGTAAATTGTGCTAGTTCAGAAACTGGAGCTTAAGGCTGTGCAAAGGCTGAAATTAAACTTTCTACTGGTGATATTTTTCAAAGTTTTTCGATTTGTATACTATCAAGCTATCAAAATTAAGAAGTTTTCTCAGGAAAATGTTTTTTTCGATCATTACTTTTTGAGATATGAGCGCCTAAAGTTTGAATTTTTGTGCCAAAACATTTCAAGTTCGGTGAAAGATAAAACTATGAGATTTGATGGATAGATTCTTCATGGTATTGTTGATCTAATAAAACAAAAAATTTCTGAAAATTTCAATTTTTGAGAAAGTTATTCAATTTACCAAAAATGACCGAAAATAACTCAACTAAAAGTTAGTTTTGGTCATTTTTAGTAAATTGAATAAATTTCTCAGAAAATGATATTTTCAGAAAATTTTTGTTTTATTAGATCAACAATATATACCATGAAGAATCTATCCTTAAAGTCTCATGGTTTTATCTTTCACCGAACTTGAAATGTTCTGGCACAAAAATTTAAACTTTAGGCGCTCATATCTCAAAAAGTGATGATCGAAAAAAAATGTTTTACTGAGAAAACTTTTTAATTTTGATAGCTTGATAGTATACAAATCTAAAAACTTTGAAAAATATCACCAGTAGAAAGTTTATTTTTAGCCTTTGCATAGCTCACTTTCAGACCATGAGTCCGGTCTTACAAGATGTCAAACTATCTCAAGATAATTGAAAAACTTTGATAAATAAATAATAAAACCTTAAGAAAACTATCGTTCAATTATTCACCTTTGACCTTTCATATATAAATATTTTTTAAATTCAATTTTAAAACAAAAATATGATTGTAAAACATAATTCATTCATTATAGTCCATTTATTTTGAGGATCCAATTCTCAGATTATCAATCCATCTAAGATGATTCAACTCAATGAAATGAGATTAAAACTAAGCTCTTTCAAAACCTTACGCACACTACTGCGGAACGACTGCTCATAACACAGCTTAAAAATTGAACCTCTCCCGTCGCCATAACGCATGACGGCGACGATTCGTAGTGGTGTGCGTATGGCTTAATAATGTTCAAATATTTTATTGCTAAATGTTTTTGATTTTCGTACTTACAGCTGCATATTGCGATGAGGAAGGCTGCAAACACGTTGGGCTCTGCAAGAACTACTGGAATGTTGATCTCAGCAAAATAATCAGCTAGCTTATTATCAATCATGTTATCAATGTATGTACTGAGTCCTCCTCCCAAACATGCGACTCCTACAAAAGTTATGTCTGAATTTTATTTTGCGTTCTAATTTCCAAGTATTTTTCTCTGTAGGCTAATTCAATTAATTTGTGTAGTCATTTTCATAGAAATTAAGTTATTAAGTTTCAGGATGAATGTGACGTCTGTTTTCATTGAAACTCAAAAGTTGAACTCATTAATCACCAATGATTACAGGTGGAACTCTTCAAATTATTCTGGATTGATTGCGATAAATTAGACCGTATAAGTATATAATGAGTTTAAAACAGGTCCTAGGTAGTCTGCCTATTTTAAGAGGAAGAAATGAAGTATTTTTGTTTTTAATCAGGGTAATGCAGAATAGAGATTACCAATTATATTTTCCAAGCACTGCAACCAGCCAAAGATGAAAGCCATGAATTCTCCCATCAAAACGTAAGTGTAGCTATACACTGAGCCGGACCTAGGAACAGCTGCCGCTAATTCCCCATAACAAAGAGCTGGAAATCCGTAATACTATATATTAGGCCTACATATATATAATAATTTACCTTTCTTGAATGAAATAAGTTATTAAAGAAAAATCATATCCGAATGAGCTAAAGATCCAAGTAGTACATGATGTTCAGATAGTAATAATTATTAGCCTATAGATCCAACTACCATTCAGGACTATTACAAAATGAAGAGAGAACATTGAGATTCAATCAAAACTGTAAGTAATAATTAGCTTACTCATTGAAAAATACAATGAAAATTATTTTAATAATTGAATTTTAATCCAAAAAATATTCAAGCCACAATTAACTAATTGACAATATTTAGAACTTGCCATGACCAAAAAAAAAAATATATTTAGATAAACACAGTGAAGGCCTTCGAGTATATAAATATACGGAAGTACATATTTACATAAATATATGTAGGACTTGGGCATTATGTATTTAGGAGATGTAGCAGCATTGCTGAAATGGAGTACACAGCACGCAATATTTTTATTTTCTCCCATAAAAAAAATCCAAAGAAGAAAATACTATGAAAATCAGTACTTTCTATCAGTTATTAGGATATAATCTTCAAATACTAATACAGTAATTGGAAATGAAATGTTACCTTCCCAAAATGATTAAACATTTATCATTTCTATAAGATCGGATTTTTTAGTACGGTGACATGGGTAGGATTTAAGAACTTATTTTATTGATTGAATTTTTTGTGTGTTTTAGATTTAAGATTTTTCAGGAGAAAAGACTTTGATATTAAAATAACAATTTCTGTAGTTGGACTATAGTGAGAAAATATAATTTAGTGAGTAAGTAGTATTATTGCAGCGACAATAAGATTGTGCTAAGTTATGTGTGCACGACTGTGAGAAGCAGCAAATTGAGGGATATTTGCTAGTTGTGACGGATGAGGGGGCTCCACGAGGCAAGGACACGGCGGATGTGCGGATGTCTGGTCTTCTTCTTCACGTGCCTGCTCCGTTTCGGATGTTGGCGATCATAATGGCTATCCTGATTTTGTCGACGGCGCTACGGAACAGCTCTGCAGATGACTGGTGAAACCATAGCCTCAGATTTGCCAGCCATGAAATTCTCCTTCTGCCAGGTCCCCTTTTTCCGTTGATTTTTCCTTGAAGGATCTCTTGCAGAAGTCTGTATCTTGAGCTATTCCTCATAATGTGGCCGAGGTATTGGAGTTTTCTACTTTTAATGGTATTCAGGAGCTCCGGTTCTTTATTCATTCTCCTGAGAACCTCTTGATTAGTAACTTTTTGGGGACCAGGATATTTTCAGCATTCTTCTGTACAGCCAGAGTTCAAAAGCTTCAATCTTTACCATTGTTTCTTTTGTGAGGGTCCATGCTTCTACCCCATACAACAGAACGGAGAACACATAGCAACGCAATAGTCTCAATTTAGTTAATAGAGTAAGGTCGTGACTCTTGTACACCTTACTCAATTTATTGAAGACAACTCTTGCTTTTTCTATGCGGCATCTTATTTCTTGTGTGTTATTCCATTTCTCATTGATGATGCGCTTGGATGGTACCCAGGTAGTTATAGTGTGAGACTCTTTCTATTGCATTTTGATTAATAAACAATTGTACTCACCCTACATTCTCCTTGCTTATTACCATGAGCTTTGTCTTATTAGTGTTGATCTCTAAACCATATTGCGAACTCTTTTCCACCACTCTGTCCATCAACTGTTGCAGACTTTCAATGGAGTCAGCAAACACAATAGTGTCATCTGCATACCGTATGTTGTTCAATCTTTTGCCATTCACTGATATTCCTTCATCTTGATCTTCCAGTGCCTCTCCAAATATACGCTCCGAATACAGATTGAAAAGGATGGGCGACAAGATACATCCTTGTCTAACACCTCGCAAGATTTTCACCTCCTCTGTCTGCTCATCTCCCACCATCATAACTGCTGTCTGGTTCCAGTACAAATTGATGATGATGTTCAGGTCTCTTGAGTCAATGCCACTGTCTCTGAGCACTTCTATCATTTTATCATGCTTGACACGATCAAATGCTTTCTGATAATCAATGATACATGCAAACACATCACAATTCACGTCGGGACACCTCTGGAAGAGAACCTGCACACCAAACAGAGCTTCTCGCGTTCCAACAGCGTTAAGGAAACTGAACTGATTAGGAGAAATTTGCTGCTCACACAGTTTGTAGATTCTCTTATGGATTATTTTGAGAAACAATTTCAGTAGGTGACTCATGAGGCTTATTGTTCTGTAATCGTTGCATGCTTTGGCACTAGCTTTCTTGGGATGTCTGGTAGCCTGTAGATATTTTCACAGAGGAATACTGCACACCTGGCTGCAGACCCGCTTGCCCAATCAAGTGACAACCGACTCACTGCTCCACTAGCAGCAGGGCCTTAGGCAGCACCACCACACTCACGTCGAGAGGGGCAAGTTGAACAACCGAGATGCCGAGCGGATCCAAAATCATATTGCAAGAAGTTAAGTTAGTTTTCCGGCTTCATGAGATACGTGAGTGTCCTGTGTTTTGGGATTACCAGTGGGAGTGATAGCTGTGGGTGAGTGCCAAATATTTCTAACTCATAAAACATTTTCACCCGACCGAGACCTTAATTAGAGATGATCTTGTTGTAGTAAAATTTCTAGTTAGCAGAATCTTATTGGCAGGTAGTTTTTGTAGGAATAATATTTTGATAAAATGTACTGCATATTTCGTTCTTTCAATTTCGATCAAGTAATTGGCATAATAAATGAGAAATTAGGTAATACCATGTTGTTGTCTATCCAGTTCCCATGACTCCCTTGAAGTAATAATAAGATATCTTCAACCCCCATCAAGGGCGGTTACAGTACAATGAAACTTCAACTTTAGTACCGTAGGTCATACAAATATATTTTTTCCCTGATGAGAGAATGAGAGTATTGAACTGGAATAGAAAAAAGTCATTCCTCAATAATTCAAATTAGGTTATTTATTTACAAATGAAATAAATATCTCTGAAATTGATATTCTAAGTGAGAAATCAAGAATCAATCAATCAATCAATCGATCATTTATTTCTTTCCAAAACATACATGAAAATGTACATGAAAAAGTCAAAAACTAAAAACTAACTTGAAGCTAAAGAGAAATAGTGACTGTATAAAATTCATTTTTTCACAGTAAACTCGTTTATACTGTAGCATTCTAAATCTATCAAATATGCTCTCAGCAATTCCTTGAATTTTGATCTATCAGGTTCATGTCTTATGCAACCTGGGAGACAACCAATAAATTTTATTCCCATGTACGTTGGACTTTGTTTATATTTTTCCTTATTGTGTTTCTTTATTGTAAAATTATTTTTATTTCTTGTTTTGTAATTATGTTTATCTACTTGCCGTGGGAATCTACATTCGTTAGTTTTTATATATAATATTGTCCTATAAATGTACAGGCTGTACACCGTCATGAATTTTAACTTACTGAAGAATGGCTTGCATGATTGCTCTCTATCAAGATTTAGAATTATTCTTATTGCTTCTTTTTGTAATAGGAGTATTTTATTCAAGTCTGAGATGCTTGTTCCTCCATATATTTCAATTTCATATGAAATGTGGTAGTGGATCATTGCAAAGTACACTGCTTTTAACGTTTCTAAGTTGGAAATTTTTGCTAGTCGTCTCAGCGCGAAAATTCCTGAGCTTAATTTTTTACATATTTTTTGAATGTGAACGGACCAACTAAGTGTGTTTTTAATATATAGACCTAAAATTTTAATTTCTTGAATGGTACCGGTAATAAGTCAATTGATACCTGTAATAGACAACTTCATGAATTTATTTACAGTACGGAACTACCAATATTGTGAAATTGATATTCTGAGTGAGAAATCAGGTACCCATAAGCTACTTGACAATCGAAACCTTCATGAATCCATTTTACAACAAATATTGTGAAATGATTTGGACTTTAAAAAAGACTTCATCTCAATAAGTAAATGATAAACTTCCTTTAACTAAGATTTACTTTATTTTGGTAACTCAATAGTATTCTTGATAGTACCAGAAGAAAACTTGGAA
This sequence comes from Nilaparvata lugens, assembly GCF_014356525.2. Lineage (NCBI taxonomy): Eukaryota > Metazoa > Arthropoda > Insecta > Hemiptera > Delphacidae > Nilaparvata > Nilaparvata lugens. The sequence goes on from NC_052506.1 coordinate 31,068,127, forward strand.
AAATGTGAGCAATAAAGTGTTACGGTACCTGTAATAGTGGTGGCCACTCCGACAATGAAGTGCGACACACAGATGCCAGGGCCGGCGACACGCGCACCCATGCCGGCAAGCACGTACACCCCCAGGCCGAAAGTGTTGGCAATGCCGAAAGTGGTCAGGTCTATCAGATCGAGAGCCCGGCGCAGCTCTGTCTGCTGCATGCGCGCTCTGTCCACTGCTTTTTTGCGGACAAACTTCTTCCATATTCTACTCCTGTACACTTTCTGAGAAATGGTATGAAATTCCTCGCTCAATTAATTTTTGAATCGGTTTTGGCTACTATACTATTATGATACCAACATTTATGGAAATGACTCTAAAACAAATAACTGCCTTATAAACTCATGTAGCCTAAATTATAATATTAGACTCATTTATTATTATTCATATCAGTTCCAGGATATAAAGCATGAAAATGATAGGAAGGCGATGTTTACACGTTTCCTTGACCTCCGCCTTCTGTATAGTGGATAGATAGATAATTGCCTTTATTTATAGCACATTAAAATATTACAAGTGTTATGGGCAAAGTTGAGGCAATAAGAGCCTCCTCTTCCACTTAACTAAAAATGAAAATAGTAATAGTGATGTGATTCAAAAGTTATCCCCCGGTATGTCACACATCTAATAATAATAATAAATAATAGTTGATTCTTGTTAATAATGATCAATTCCATCGCATATATAATAGAGTTCCAATCAAAATACAGTTGAGTAATTCACGGCCTTCTACTTGCATAAAGAAAGGTCTATTTCCTGTTCTTTAATAAAATTGAAGTCCGGGGGAACTTGTCAAAACCCAAACCTTTTTGAGAATGGAGGATATTTCATTCCTCAACAACCCCCGGCTGGAATGCTATGTTGAGATGCATTTCAGATGATTTTGATACATATTACAAATAATTATTTATTGATAATTGTAACAAGGCTGTTGCCTATGGTAACATTTACAAAAATTGACAATATATAAATAATTATTTAACAGTTCCTCATCAGTATTGATCAATTCAAATCCGGATTATTCTGTTGATACATAGCATGTGAATTGAGATCAAAAAAGAATAACATGAACACAAAATAGGATATAAGTATTGTACCTGGTTCATCGTTAAAGCCGAATACATTTTAGTCTTGTGAAACTATTATTGGCACTGGTGGTCAAATCGAAACACTTTCAATTTCAATGTTGATATCTGGTGAACTCTTGCTCTTGAACTGGAATATAACTCTTAAAGATTCACATACGGTACATCAATTGACAATAATTATCAAGTGAATAAGAATTTTCAATCAATGAACATCATTAGCTGCTAGATTTCGAATTTGATAACACGCTTAACTACACAAGCACGTTGCTATTCCCACCCTTTTATTTCTTATAGTTTGACTGGAAAACTCTTATCACTACCATAATCTGAAGAAATTGAAAGGATTTCTTAAATAAGATTGAGGTCAAGGATATCGCAAATGTCAATAATCAATTATTGTAATAAGAACCTGAAAGATCAGGAACTCGATAAAAACATAATTTCGTTCAGCTAGTATTTCTCACGCCAATTAAATACTTATTTACCAGATAAGAAAGCAGCCACATCAGGTTACATGAACTTATCAGAAAAAAGTTTTCGATGTCAAAAGTTGATTTGAAAATGCGTAGGCCTATTACAAGGAAACCGGATTATTCTGTTGAGACTAATAATTGGAATCAATAGATAGAGGCCATGCATTCTATGGGATTTAATTAAATCATGACCATTACATTGTATTGGGCCTGTTCTGTTCTACCATGAGACTGAATCATTGTCTACATAAGGTACCTGAAAATAAGTGAAGTCTAAAGAAATATGTTGTCATATTTGATTGATTTCGAAACTGAAATGGAAATGATGTTGCACATTAAGGCTGTGCAAAGGCTAAAAATAAACTTTTTACTCGTGATATTTTTCAAAGTTTTTTCATTTGTATATCATCAAGCTATCAAAATGAAAACGTTTTCTCAGGAAAACATTTTTTTCTGATCATTACTTTTTGAGATATGAGTGCCTAAAGTTTAAATTTTTGGGACAGAACATTTCAAATTCGGTAAGAGATAAATCCATGAGATTTAGAGGATAGATTTGATTTTTCATGGTATTGTTGATCTAGTAAAACAAAAATTTCCTGAAAATATCAATTTTCAAGATAGTTATTCAATTTACTAAAAATAACTTTTAGTTGAGTTATTTTTGGTAAATTGAATAACTTTTCCAAAAGTTGCTATTTTCAGAAAATTTTTGTTTTACTAGATCAACAATACCACGAAGAATCCATTCTCTAAATCTCATGGATTTATATCGTACCGAATTTGAAATGTTCTGTCCCAAAAATTCAAACTTCAGGCGCTCATATCTCAAGAAGTAATGATCGAAGGAAAATGTTTTCCTGAGAAAACTTTTTCATTTTAATAGCTTGATACAAATCGAAAAACTTTGAAAAATATCACGTATAGAAAGTTTATTTTTAGCCTTTGCATAGCCTTAATCAAAAAAGATGAAGCTATTGAATAGGTATGTTGTTTCAAGTAAGAAACATAAAGTTTCAAGTAATTGAATTTTAAATTTGGAATAAGGAAATGGTGAAATATAAGCAGAGCGTGAAATTGAATTATTTTATTTATCCAATGGAAAAGAAATGTAATGCTACTTTTCATGGAACTTAGCAGGTTGCCAGCCGTAGGCAACTAGGATTGGTAATTTGGGTGAGAGAAGATGAGCCAGACAAGTTTATGAAACTATAATAATTTTATTAACAATAACAAGTTCAGACTAAAATTAATATTTCAATACAATTTAACAAGAAAAACGTTTAAAATTCACATTATATGATCACAGAGTTGAATATAACAAGACTAGTTATACACTAAAAATCTTGTCAGGAAGAGTTCAAATTGAACTTCATAGATTTCTTAAATAACTTAGTAAAAGTTCATTTGGAAACACTCCACGTCTTCAAACTCTGAGCATTCAATACAGAACATAATAAAAAATTGATAAAGTAGGGCTAACTTTATCACAAGTTAATACTAGTATTAGTTCTAGCTGTTATTCGTAAGGTGTGAAAATCAGCTATAGCTTTGAAATTTTTGCATTATTAAAAATCAAAAGGATCATTCATGCATGACTTGTATAATTGTATAAGTTTTGGCATTCCAATTATCACCAAAATCGAAGAAAATATAATTCTTTTGAACATGAGTGGAAGGGATCTGAGAAACCTCATAAATATCGATCAACCTACTTAAAAAGAACATTTCCACTAAATAATACTGAAATACCTTATTTTTAATTAGGTGTAAGGTAATCTTATTACCAGAATAGTTATTCTTACAAACTAACTATAATATTGAGGTTTTAATAAGTCATTACTATATTGGAAGACCTAAGGATTTAATGATAAAACATCAATACACTTCCACCGCCAAAATTGCTGATTGAAGAGTTTTAATGCAATTGAAACAATTGTTCATCCATATGAATTACTCGTATAACTAGGAAAATCTAGTTGATACTAAAATTGGCCTAGTGATCGAATAGATGTTAGGATATCCTTGTCTGGTTTAAAACACAGATTAATTGAGTAATTGAACCAATGGAGTACTCTCGACAAGAGCTAAAGTACCTAATCTTTTGCTGTTAATCTTTAAAAATCTTTGCATTGAATAGGCCAATCTCTAATTACAAAACTAATTATTAATATTATGTTACACATCAAAGTTAAGTAGAAATCACTATACAGTTTGAAGGTATTATAAGTATGTAAAACAATTAAATATTGAAAATATCATAAATTAATAGGCCTATTTCATAGAGAAATAACATTTCTACAATAATGCTTTGGTGTTAGAATTAGATATGAAATTTGAGCAATTCAAGTTTTAGCAGAGCAGAAATATTATAAATTACATGGTCACACTGATTTCGTGTCACACTACTCATACAGGGCTCATTCTTTTAATAAATAATATATATTCATAGAGCTTGATACAGATTTGAAGTAGTAAAACATGTATACTGAACATAGAATGTGTGGGTGGTTATGTATTTCTAGTAATTTTAATGCAATTGTCGGTTGTAAACGCCAAGACTATTTGAAATAGATACTGGCTTCTAAGAAAACTGTTTACAGTTGAAAAGAGTCCTGCGAGTGTAAGTAGGACGAGTGTAGTGTTATCCGTAAGTAGGATAACCACTCTAGATGTTTTTGCAATTACAGCCTTCAAAAACAAGACCAAGATTGACATTCAAGTCAACAAAAGGGCAAAAATATCAAAAGGGGCAGAATAAAATAATCACATATACAGTACTTAATTAAATCCAGTATTTGAGTTCTCAGGTACTCAACATAAAAGTATTTATCATTCATTTCTTCCATGGATTACTTATATTTATATATTACATAACTTACTTGGCTATTGCTTGAATCGGTTGAAATATGATAATAATTCGAATGACTGTCTACATGACAGCATCATATCACACCAGAGGTTTTCTATTTTATAGGACTGTAGAAATATTAACTTTGCAAGTTTCTAGTGTCTTTATACTCAAAAATGAGTAACTGAGTCGATAGAAACAATATTTTTCATGGAATAGCAGCGACGAATTGTGAAATTTTTATAAAATTGAAAAATTGTGAATAAAATATTGTTAGCTAAATCAAGTTCTTTAAAGACCACCTCCGCTCCTCTCGACGGTAATTTTCTTTGTGAGAGAATCCTTTTCGTGTTTTTCATGCTCCATTTCAGCCATTCTAGCAAACCGAGAGTAGGCTACGTGTCCAGACTTTATTGCTGACATCATCTGAAAAATTGTGATAAGTTGATTCAATAGAAATCTCATGGGAATAAAATCTTCTCCAATCTAGATCCAGAGAATCGGTTTACACTTGAAGTCTGATTTTCCTTTAATGATTGAAAATTATAATGAGAAATAACACCTGACCTGTCAGGGATGAAACAATAATTATATGTTGTATTTATTTTTTTTTCTCTAACAACAATGCAAGATTCAAATATTATTAATATAAATAGTCTTACAGTATTCAAAGTCTTAAAAGAGCAAACACGCTGTATCAATGTTGTTAGAGACTATTTTAAAAGTGAAATAAGTTTTTAAATACAGTCGAACCTCTGTATAACGAAGTCGATTATCCCGAAAAAAATTCGCTGTCGAGAGGTATTCGTTATTGAGAGGTTCTGTCAAGAAAACTGCCACGATCCTATGGATCTTATAATATCGTATCAAGGCGGTAAATAAATGAATATGGTAGTACATAAAACATATCTTTGCGAACGTAGGTAGGGTACCTATTAGGCCAATATTAATATGGAAATTTGAAAATTCATGCTGCTGAAAAAAAACATGTTTTTTGAATATTTGTAGAACGTAATACGTAAGTAAACTCACCAATTTATTTCCAGAAAGCTTGATTTGTACTATTAGTAGAGTTTAATCAAACAAAGTACATACTCTGTAGCAATATTTTTCAACTTCTTACACTACTATTAGATGGAACACAAAATACGGCTATTTTGTCAATATCTTCACTATAAATACTATAGTAACTCAAATTTCCTATTTTTTTTTGTTTTTATTTGAAAAAGTGAGTAATATCGGTTGAATTTTGCATTTGAATAAAACATCATGTACGATAAACGACTCACAAACACTATTCAAACAGTCGGACATGTCTGGTACACTATTTTTCAGTTTTAATCCTTGCCTGATAATTTTGAAAGCCTCTAGAACTTCTTGATCTGACGGATTCTTCTCCTCAGGTTCGTCATAGTCATTATCATCATCATAGTCAGCTCAAAGAATTGAAATGTGTGACAAAAGTAAGAATGGGAAACCAGTCGTTTACCTGCCTGGTCTACAATAATGACAAGCTCTTGGAATTCAATTTCCAGTAACTTGCATTCAATTCCCGACATGTGTTTCACCCTCTATTGACTGTCTACCACTCTATCTTCTTCCTACCTGAATTGCCATTTAGTCTATTGACCTTTCTGCTGAAACTGAAGAATTCCTTGAAAATGACCGTCTGCTTCCTATACACACTACACTTTGTATGTTGAGGTCCGAAATTCGTTAAATAGAGGTAAATGAGCAGCAAAAACTCTAAAATGTCATGGGACCAGGTAAAAATTCGTTGTGTAGAGGTTTTCGTTAAGTGGAGGTTCGTTATAGAGAGGTTCGACTGTAGTTGAATGATTTTTGTGAACATGAATGATATTCTACATAACACACATATTAAATAAATTATAGAGACCCGCCCACAAGTTTCAAAACAGGGTAGGAACAAAAATCATGGAGTTGACAAAGGGAAAATGATCATGTTGATAAGATTAACATAATTTTTAAAAAAGAGTATTCAATAATAAGAATAATAGAATATTGAATAAAAGTTGAATAATCAAACAAATTAATATAAAAACATTAATTTGTTTCAGAATCTAAATAAAAGTAGTAAAATTTGGAATATTATTATTTACACATACATAAATTACATGCATTTAAACATTGTTGTGCCCATCTATATGTAGAAGAATTTATTAGGATTTATGAGAGAATACACGCATGCATATATTATTAATATTGAACACCATACAATCATGCACTAACATTAGTCACATCAAGCTAGACAAATGCACTTGACAGTAAATCTTATTTGTTAATCAAGCTATAATAATTACCAAATAGTGTAATAATTGACTAGAGCTATTCAGCCGTAAAATTCTCTGTAGAAGGCCTGATTTATCGTTAGCACTGGTTAAATGGACCAGCTTCTTCTCAAATACTTATCTGAACAATTATTCTAGCATCAGATAATTGAATTGCTAATTTAATCAAGATTCTCTATTAAAAATTCAAAATAGAATAGGCTACCTCACGGTAGAATTTCAATGATCTATCTAGATTATATTAGCATTGTTATTGCAAATCTGAAGACATAGATTATATTAGCATTGTTATTGCAAATCTGAAGACAAATTGATAGTAAATAATTTACTTGATTGGAAATTAATAATAATCCTTAATGATCGTAAAATACAACATGATAATACAAAACTAAATAAATATATCCTCAATAATTTCATGTTAAGAATAGAAAATAATCTACACTATCAACAATAAATATTAAATAAAAAAGAATTAATTTTTATTTTGTTAATGTAAATAATATAAATAGAATCACATGCATTTTGAACTAATATTTAGAAATATCAGTTAAGTGCAATAGTATAATAATATTATTATTATGTCATAATTATTCATTGTATGTAAGTAATTTATTCTTGGAGCAAGTATTATATTTTATTGCTTTAATAGATGCATAAATTTAACAAAAATAGAGAGAATTCTAAACTTAAAAGTGTTACTCTCCTGAATTCAGATTAATAACATGCTCTAAAAAAGGGTTATGTTTTCATAGGAGCGATATGAAAATTAAATTTGTCAATGCAGGACACACCCAATTAATTATAATGAATTATATATAGATTGAATAACACATTATCATGCATAATAGTAGATTATTCAATGACGAGAGAGGTTTTATAAAATCAATAATCAAACTTCTTTAAATAGGGGAATTGAAAAAGCGTTTCGTGCAGATTTAAGCCTCCAAACAATTTGGGTCAGCTGTATAGGGAAGAGTAGTTAGTATACCTGGAGATACTCATCTAGCTCTACTTGTCCATTCATATTGGTGTCAATTTCCCTCAGAATTTCGTGCAGTTCCTCCCCAGGAACATCCGCCTCACCGAAATTCTGCAACAATTAGTTGCCCCGTCATAAATAAATGCAATACCATCACCCTTACAGTAGCTATCAACAACTAAACATTCACTATTTGTTAGGAAGTATAAGACTATTCTATCAGGCACATCATCATATTCCAGAATAATAAAACTTTTCTTGAACGGTAATCAGAGATTTTCTACGTTTTGGAACAACATAAGTGCCTGACAGAAAGTATCAAGTATTATACCACCAATCAAAGTATTCTGAACAGAGAAAGCGTTAAAACCGTGAAATAGCCAGCCTCAATGAACAGAATGATGTCACGTTGTCAAACAACAGTTTTACCTGCAAAAAATCGGCTAATTGTAAGACACCTCCGTATTCGGAAGAGATTTCCTCCATAAAATTTGCGATTTGATCTTCGGGTAGTGAGAGATAAGTTTTCTATCAAAACCAAAAGTCCAAACATTGAATTAACATACAAAATGATAAATTATAACAATATTTATTATCAATAGAATAAGTATGTTGGCTTCATAGAAAAGATGAGACGAAGTCTGTTACAGAAAAATTTAGAATGCCTGTCATTGCCATATACACACTAGGCGTGTGATGTAAAATAACTAGGCAGCGTTTTTCTGCATTGTGCGAAGGTTTTAGGTTTCATGAACATGTTAGCGCTATTTTATTCTCTGTTGCATTGACGCTTCATGTTCCAGCTTATTTATTCTATAGTCTCAGAAGTTTTAGGTAACAATATTTTCTCCATTCAAATTTCTGATTTGGATGTAAAAAGATCAAATTGAAAAAGTATTTTCAACTTATTTTGGTTTCATATGTAATCTTTCAACCTGTCTTATTAATCATGTTTCATTTTGAACATAAAAAATATGATATTATTAAAATGAAAAATATTAGAAAAATGGCTCAATTGATATGCATCGTAGTGGTACAAAATGGTAGAATAAGAGAAAAGGTAATTTTGAGATACACCATTAGATCCATTAATACCAAAGAAAAACGTGAAGAATTCCATAAAATGAATGAAAGAGGGTGTATTCATATCATAAAATGTGTGACAATTGGATAGTCATTATGATAGTCACTAGTTTTTACATACGACGAACTATATGTCAACAAAATGGAATTTGATCTCAGTGTTTGCTATTCATTCACAAATTCAAATTATTACTGCCACCATAAAAGATTTCTTAAATTATAAAACCAATTAATAAAACAGAAAAACAGAAAAATAAATATGAGAATAAGCAATTTCTTATTTTTTATAAATGTTGATATTCTAACATGAAAAGAATGAAGTATTTGTAAATAAGTGATTTTATTTGTTCTTGTATGTATGCTTTTATCTTTAGATGCAATAATTCGTGGAGTTTGATTTACTTGGATTCAAGGTTTGTTACGATCCAATTCACTTGTTGTAGCCATCATCATCGTTGCGTGAATCAAGGGCACTGCTATTCATAATATCATTTATATTGGTCTGGTCAGGAAAAAACAAGTCAACATATTTAATTATCGAACTCATAGATGTAAAAGTTTCTAGTAGATAAATCATCTCAAAATATTACACAGGATGACTATAAAGCCAGGATGGCTAAAAATAAAAATAAATTAAAGCAAATTTTGAGCAAAAAATGATGCTGAAAGTTGAATTTGAAATTTAGTCATCCAAATTAAAATTTCAACTTTTAGCATAATTTTTACTCAAAATTTTATTCAATTTATTTTTTTTAATGTTTTGCTCAAAAAATGACGCTGAAAGTAGTTAGTTACTAATAGGAAGATTCTGGAGTTCAACCATATATAATTGAGAAATTTAACGTGTTCCGATACCCACTATAGTAGAGGCTGAGTTCCTTAAAAATGCTATTACACATATTTATTCCAGTTATTGTTATTCAAACTTCTTAATTGATATTCAACTTCTTCGGAGCAGGTAATTTCTTTAGATAGTTGTTCAGTTATAATATATTGCCTATTGTTAAAATTATTGACAAAGGATTTTTAAAATAAGTTCGTTTATTTGGATCCGTTGTTTGATTGGTAGTGGTTTAGACATTGGATTTGTAAACCAGAGGATCCGGGTTCAAGCCCCGGACGGCCAAGATATTCATCTCGGGTCACTCCCGTGTTTCGGATGGACAAGTAAACACGGCTGTCTAAAAACGGTCGTTAAGTTACATCAGAGACCCTGAAATTTATCAGGTTCTACCTGAATACTCTTGACTCAAGAACTGAGCCTGCCAGATCACTCAATATTTATTTATTTAATTTCGAAATAATTTTTAAGATAGAATTAATTTATCGGACATTGGTGAACGAAATTGGAGAGAATACAATTTTATTTTACCTTGAGACCACGTCGAATGTCATTAATGGAAACGTATCCCTTGTGGTCCTTATCAATGATTTGGAAGCGCTTGATGTACAGCTGGATTTCCTCTTTCGTCAAATTGATTGGAAGCTTATCTTTCGACGCTCTGTTTACTAATTGACCCATTTCATTTTTGAGGAATTCGGACGCCTTTTCCAGTTGTTTCTGAAAAACAAACATTTCGGAAAAATAATTACATGAAAATTAAAACCATTCCAGATAATAAATGAGTCATCATGAAATCACAAGCAGAAAAAACATAGCCAAAATACATAGAATATTACAATGGTGCAATATTTCATGAAGAAGGTGCCTTTCTGAAATGAATTTGAATTATCCTAAACAGAGAAACAAAACAACTTGCTTGAAAATTTACAATTATTATATTCTCAGTGTAAACTACACTATGATTTTTTATTCAATAAATAATAATTTTATTAGTACTATCAGTACATTTTACCGAATAAAAAAAATCAGTTGACAAGAGAATGAAAATAAAAGCCGGTACGGTACGGTATACAGAATACAAAGACTAGCCATACTTCAAGTTTCCATTCGCTTGGCACATTTTGAATACGGTATCTCAATTGCCTTTTTTCTGCTGTTTTTTCAAGTAACAATAAAAATACAACAGAACCACATACAGGTTAGATTATTATTCAAAATCATTTTTTAACGTTTCATGTAGCTAAAGTGGGCTACTTATTTTTGAGTGAATACAAAAGTTATTTTTGTATTTATTTCAAAAATAAAGAATAAAGAATGCTTATTTCATCCAACATTGTTAGAATAAATAATAGCATTATTTAATTTGATAAAATTGAAATCATCCAATTTGAATCATCCAACTTATCTCCTATGTGCTTTGCAACTGTAATCCTACATTGTGATAGATAGTAGTTTTACCCACCCAATAGTATTCTATTAATAGTACTTACTTTTGTTTGCCTAATAACAGTCGTTAGGTCATATCAGAGGCCCTGAAATTGATCAGGTGCGACCTTCTCTGACACCAGACCTTAGCCAGCCAGGTTACCCGATATTATTATTATTATTAATAGTACATTATTTGTATTTGTTTGTACTTGCATGTCACTCTAATTACCAGTCTCTGATTACCTTTTCTGCTTTAATAGGCAGTAGATTTCTGTAATCTTTGAATTATTTTCTATTTGTATAATGTTTGGCTTACAATAATTGATAGATGCTACCTTTTTCTCGGCTTCGTTCCAGTTGAGCTCCTCGGCCATGATGTCGACTATGCCTGGCAGAGCTTCGGCGGCCGCCTGCACGTTGAGGAAGGCCAGTCGCAGTCGGCGAGCGATCATGTCCACCGCTGTCATCGCGTACTCACGCACTCCGTATCTTATCTGCAACAACATTTATATCAAAACACTCAATCATAAACCACAAACATTCAACAAAATATACTTGAAAAATTAACATTAATTACAAGTAAAGAGGGGCTTTTGTTTTGATTTGAAAATATGCAAAACCAGCACGAAGCATGTCGTCACATTAAAATGTGGATGTAATGTTTCACATAAAAGTTTCTACTTTCAACTTTATAATTAGTTGAATGTATTGATAGTGAAAAGAAGATGGATAATCAACAGCAGAAAATAATTATCCATAGCTTGAGAAACAAAAATTCTTATGATTACCTTATATAATAACCTCTAGTTCAATAATGGTGACTAAAAATATATCTTTGAAAATGAATGGGAGTGAATATATTTTAAAAATATATATAAAATGTAAGTATAATATGTGTCTGAAAAGTGAAAAGTTTATACTAACAACAAATAGAAAATAAAAAAATTGTCACAATATTCTAATTAAGTTTAATCTATTTATTTATCATATAAACACCATAGGAAACCAGAAACAGTCAATTTATAAACTTATTCCTGATTTTTTTGCATAGTCTACTAATTACTAGCTAACTCTAGAGCTAACCGTAACCTTTATACGTTACTAGCTAACTGTTGAGATAACCCCATATTGATACAATAAACGTTTTTATTCTTACTATCGTATTTCAGAAAACTTTAAAGTTTTAATAATAATAGTAGTGAAAACAAGATGGATAACCAACAACGAGTTTTTATTCTATTATATTCTATGATAACCACTAATAGCTTTGATAGTGACCAATTTTGATAATTTGATGTCATGTGTAATTCTCAATTATTCACAGATTCTATTTAAAAAACCTTTACAGGCTGCTTTTGCTTATTTTTAGTGATATTTACTATTCATGGTGATACATCATCCTCACTGTGTTTGCTTTTGCTCTAACATAATTGACATCAGTGGCTTCACAGACTGAACCTTTAACGTGACACTGCGATTTTCAGAAACCGCCATATTTTACTAGGGGTTACTGAGGCAAAATTCAGGCAGATGAAGGGAAACTTGCAAATAAACACTCTAAAAAGACCTGATATAAGAAAATTAAATGAAAATATCCTTTATTAGAAGCTAAGTTAGAACTTTCAAGTCCTCTCCACCACCCAGCCTTGTGAATAAATAAAATGAATGAATACTACATGGATCGTTATTCACATTCTATCATACCTTCCCTCAGCCCTGCCTATCATACCTACCTTCTTTCACTTCTCTGTCAAATCGTTTCCCTTTCTGTTATATCTTACCTGCCTATTACTTGGGGAACCATAGTTGGCAAGGTATTTTCCCCTCTTTTTCCAGCAAACCACATTATTTTAGCAATTGTGTTTTATTTGTTATTGAGTTGTATTTATTGGAACTGTTATTGCGATTGTTTTATTGTATATTGTTTTTTCTAATTGTATTTTTGTGTGTTTTGGATGAATTGAATTGAAATGGAAATAAATTAATCACGGAATGAATAAATAATTATTGATAGAGGAGAGGTACCTCGGCATCGATGTAGGGGAACTCGGGATGTATCTTCTTGCCGATGATGGGCCATCGCTTGCCGGTGAGCGAAGCGAGTTTGGCGACGGCGAAAGCGCGGTCCCCGTAGGCGTTGGCCAGGTGTTGGGCCACCTCGCACTCCAGGCCAAAGTCCTGCACTAGCCGGATGTACATGGTGGGAGTCCAGCCATGGGCGCCCTCAATCAGCAGGCCGTCCGTCTTGCTCTCCATGCAGTCCAGTCGACATGCTAAACAATTCAATCAACAACTTATTCCAATGATATTTATATATAACTCAAAACATAACCCTATTTTCTACAACATTTTATTCATACAAATTCGGGAGAGTGACAGTTTTAGACTTAGCCTGTTGTCCTCTCCCGACAACTGAAAACATTATTTGTGTCTGTATTATAAAAAATTGAATTGTTTACTATAGCCTATTATATGAATGAGGAATTTTAATTGAGAATGAAAATAGATTTTGTTGTCAGACTACAACAAGTACAACTGTAAGAAAGTACAGTATGCTAATATTACTGTATTTATTAATAGAAAATAAATAGCTAAAAATCGACCACCTCATGCTGACGATACCTTAAGCTCATTTTATACAAGAGTGATTCTTTAATGGATTCAAAGAATCACCGATCATATATTTCAAAACTTGATGAGACTTTGATAGAACATTAACAAAACCAAACTACTCTAATAAGCATCAGTTCCAACGTTACCCCGTCACAGGCAATTTATTGATATGAAAATTTCAGTCTTGATCTGGTCTCATGGCATCAAGTTTATATTTCAAATCTAATCAAATGTATTGCCATAACAAAGCAAGTGAACATTTGCAATAATGAAGCAAGTAGAATGCAATAATAAAGATACATACACATATCGTTCATCAATTATGTTATACAATCATTCTTGAGCATAATGTTATAATTGATAATGAAAAAAGATTATGTTGTCAGACAACTACAAGTACAACTGTATGAAATGAAAGCAGAGTATGCAAATCTAAAAATACGTATTCTACTGTACAATATACTTTATATTCATATTGTGGCTTGACTAGCATAAATTCAAACTTACTAGTCGTGATTTCTTCTAGTTGTTGGTATAAATGAAAATTACCTAAAAAATAGATCATTTAAAATTAAAATTAAGTTAGGCTTTTTATGATATTGCACATAATCTTATTGATTAGTTTCAAGTTACGATAATTTACCTGTTGATGCTATTGTAATTGATGTTATTACTTGTAAGTATTTTTCTTTTTGTAAATAAATTGTCAAAGAAAGTCAAAAATAAAATAAAAGTCTGAATTTAAAATATTTTATTTTCAAGTGTTTCTTGTGCTTTAGGGGTTTTGTAGCCTATGAGCCCGTGGCCGGTAGAGCGATAGCAAACTGAAGATGTGAAGCTTCAGGCATTAGGAATTCCTATTACCTCTCGGAATTCAATTCAAATTGAACGAAATTGATGATATGAAAATATTAATTTCCAAATCTCACTTTATTTTTACAACAATAACGCTTGAAATTCAAAGCGCAAAAGCCTAGCTTAGCTGATGAATGTGTGCAATTATTGTTCATAGTTCAACAGGACATTTAGGGTAAAATTATTGTATGATCAAAAGGATCAATGCTCATAGAGGTATATGGATTGAATTTTGTTGGTTTCAAGATAGAATTTCAAATGAAATTCTATGAGTATTCTAAATTTGAAATACAGTTGATGTTATCAAGAAATGTCTGGAAATGAAACCCTTCAAACAATCATCTTTATCAACAGACACTCGCATGAAAATGGAGCAGCAGCTTTCTCAGTCAAAACTGATAACTCCTTAAAATTTCAACAAGATGAAAGCATATTACGCAAATGTTTAGCCCCATGTTAGCCATATTAGGTCATGCAGCATTAATGCACAAACAATATTATTGCTTATGCATATAGGGTTAGGACAGATGCTGTCTGAAGTTTATATAAAACTGAACATCTAATCGATTTATTTGAATTCAAGTATGGCTTTCGACGTGGAAAATATTAATATCTAGGCCTATAGTATTATTATAATAATATTTTATTATCTATGGAATTAAATAAGAAGTGGATAAGCACCTGTAGATCCGGGCTGAGCTTGACTCCATGGGGCATCCGGTGTCTTCCATAAATTAGCAACTGCACACAAATCATGCAATCAAATGCTTGTTCAACATCCAAACCCATTCTTCATAACATTTCCAACAAAATGAAAAATACATAAAATAATTTTTTAAAATCATAGCCTAGATTACAACTACATACAATGACTTCATTAATTCTACTCATCTATCAAGAAATACGTTGAAATGCAATATGAAATTCGAACCAAAATATTAGAATCTAGTATTATAACTGGGAAATAATTCCAGATGAAAAATATGAATGGTTTCAAAAGCATAATACGAGGTACAAGATTAAGGGATTGATGCATATCTCATTTAGCTCTAAATAAGAGGGTGGCTATGAATTTAAAATATTAGTCTCCAGTACACATGTAATGCATAAACATAAAATCCCATAGTTTTTCCATTATTAAAAACAAACAATCGATACTGAATAGATCGAAACAATCGCTACTTATCTAAATTACTAAAAGAGCATGCACATATTCCAAATGTCAATTCAATAATAGGAGATATTTGATACATGCCTACAAAAATTTAACTTTTTACATTTAACTTAAGTTTACGAAATATACAGAGTGGGTGAAAAGTCCGAGAACGGCTTAATATCTCATACACAAAGGTAATTTGACGGTAGGTGTGATTGGGGATCCTACTCAAATTGAAAATACTACTTTACTATGACCTTGAAAATCTGGTCCGCCATCTTGGATCCGCCATGTTGAATGCAACTTTGTTTTTTTTAAATAGGAAGGTGGTCGTGCGATACATGATTTCGATAAAGAATTTCAAGAAAAAATGAATGGCGAAGATCGCATATCGATATCTCAAACAGTTTCGAAGATATTCACATTATTAATCAATACTATTCAAAGCATAAAGGAGAGGAAAAGTATGAGAACGGCTTAGAATCTCATAAAAACTGTGATTCCAAGGAGGGTGTGATCGGGGATACTACTCAAATTGAAAATACTACTTTACTTAAAAAATCTGGTCCGCCATATTGAGTGCAACTTCATTTTTTTAAATAGGAAGGTTGTTATGCGATACATGATTTCAATTCGTAATTTCAAGAAAAAATGAATGGCGGAAGCCGCACATCGATATCTCAAACCGTTAAGAAGATATTCACATTATTAATCAATGCCACTTATGTATTTCATTTCTGATTTGCATGGTAATGATTAATAATGGGAATATCTTCTAAACGGTTTGAGATATTGATGTGCGGTTTCCGCCATTCATTTTTTCTTGTAATTCCGTATTGAAATCATGTATCACATGACAATTTTCCTATTTAAAAAATTAAAGTTGCATTTAATATGGCGGATCCAAAAGGACCAGATTTTCAAAGTCATAGTAAAGAACTATTTTCAATTTGAATAGGATCCCCAATCACAACCACCTTGGAATCACATTTTTTCATGAGATACTAAGCCATTCTCATACTTTTTTCTCTCCTTTCTTCTTTGAATAGTATTGATTAATAGTGTGAATATCTTCGAAACGGTTTGAGATATCGATATGCGCGGTCTTCAACATTCATTTTTTCTTGAAATTCTGTATCAAAATCATGTATCGCATGACCACCTTCCTATTTAAAAAAACAAAGTTGCATTCAACATGGCGAATCCAAGATGGCGGACCAGACTTTCAAAGTCATAATAAAGTAGTATTTTCAATTTGAGTAGGATCCCCAATCACACCCACCGTCAAATTACCTTTGTGTATGAGATATTAAGCCGCTCTCGGACTTTTCACCCACTCTGTATATTATATTATTGCGTCTACCTACGATAAATCTAAAAAAAAACTGTGTGATTGATAAATTCCAATAATTGTGGGGTACTGGCCTCAACGATTACTGTCAGTCAATCATAGACAAAAATATATACCACACATTTTTTTTAAATTTAAGTTGCTGTTTATGGGAGAAGAATGCAATTCTCTGAATTCGGCTGCCTTGGGTCTTCATATCGTTATGTTTATTTACTATAATTCCCACAAGGGACTTACCACTAAAATAGCCATACGAATTTACTAAAATATTTAGAATCGTCAAATAAACACGGAACTACAGCTAACAATAAAATTAAATCTCACATGCTTTCAAGATCCAAGATGTGATATAAGTTGATTTCATATTCGGCGTTGAAAATAGAAAACCTGGAGTCTTCCATTCTCGACAATAATTGAACATTTCGAGTACTAATACCTACGAACAATGTGTAATGGTGAAAAAGTGTACGCGTATTTCATAACTGTGAAATAAGTGATGAATATTGAATCAAAGTTGTTTTGATAAGTGTTTGTGGATTAAATTTCTAGCTACTTATTCTTTTTTGTTTTCTGTGGAAGCAACTTACCAAAAGCTACAAAACTTCTCCTTGTCTCACCATCATCTTCCAGCTCTTCCCTATTATTGATTTTATTGATTAGAGCCCATTCAATTTTCATAATCACTTCTATATCAATCTTTTATTGTGGATTATTAAAAATCACTTGAATCATCAAATAAGCTTAATCAATAGAGAATATTGTATAATAGAAAAAAAATTATTTGATATTGGTTGTCTATAAGAGTTTCGCCGCAAATTCATGTAAATTCTGAAGAATCACTTGCTCTCGAAATAGACTTCTTCAAATCACACATAATTCTCTACCAAGTATCGCAAGTATCTACTGTAGATAAGATTTGAATTATTGTTCAATTATCTCCGCAAACAGTTAGAAATTCCTGTGCAGTTTTCAATTTAAATTATACAACTTGATGATGCAAATAATGAAAAAGGAGACAGAGTCTGGAATGATTCTCAATATGACGCCCATGCTTGTTGCACATTCCTACATGCAATATGTTAAATTCATATATAGCCTAAGTGTCTATAATAGTTTTGGAAAGATGTGATTTTAAAATCAACTTGAAGTATAATCCTCATTCGTCAATGTTCTCATTCATTTTAATTTGTTCCTTGACCAAGCACATTTATTTTATTCACATGTGGAGTGACTCCAGAACCACCCACCATAGTGTTTGACAAGCCTAGCGAACATAAATATTGTCCCAAGACATAATGCCTACCTGGGCTTGTATAAGAACACAGGAAAAAAACAAATTGAAACATTGTTTCACTCGGATTATTCTTTGATTTGTAAAATTACCGAGGTAGTACTTTTTGCGGACACAAAATTATTATTTTAAATAAAGCGTGGCCCAAAAGCCACTTCTCATGAGTTCAGGTAAACTAATATGGAAAGTTATCTTCGAGCCACCTGTACATAAAATGTACATCCATGTTTTACCGGGAATGTTTCAAGTCTGCCCATCCAGATTCATCGATGTTCTCACCTATTTGATTGTTTGCTAATGTATTTGCTTTACATTAGTGAAATCCACTTCAAATTGTCAGCTTTCCTTGTGAATAGCATCAATGCTTCCTATTCAAGCAAAGCTGACAATGTGAAGTTGAACTCACTCACTATATTATATAAATCAATACAAATACATCAAGACTCACTACATTTCCAAAAATTTCCGGAAAATAATGTAAGTTTCTAAGGGCCGGTTTCCGAGCTCGGGATTAAGCTAAGTTCTAGACTTTAACTGGCTTTAAACTCTGGAGTCAGAAAATTGGCTTTCCGAGTCAGAGCGTTAACGTAGTTGAGGACTTAAATAGACTCTTGAGTTTAGAGATCATGTTAGACCCTGGAGTTTATAATTTCGCTTTCTGAGTGAAGGGCTTATAAGTCCAGGACTTGAATTAGATTCTCGCCTCTTTCCGAGTCAAGGATTTATCAAAAATCGTTAAGTCCAGGACTTAAAACAGCGTGATTTTAAACCCTCGACTGGGGTAGGGTTTAAATTCAAGTTCTAGACTTAACTGAGCAAACACAATTCAGTTATTGTTTTGGAATAGATAAAAAGCCAAATAGATGTCATGGAATACCTAAATTATTTGGACTAGTCAATCTAAATTCATAATTTATAGTTTGCAAGTTCATTTTGGAATATAATTGTATCAGAATTATGCGTAAAAAACTAACATCATTTTATGACATAACCTAAAAATGTTCAAGAAAAATAATACAAGGATTGCCTTGGAATTTATATTCCAATCTGAATGTTATTAATCGATGTCATATTCAACATATTAATAATAACAATAATTGATTATTACTCCAGTTTTTTCAAAACAAATATGTTTTCAAACTAAATAGCCTAATGAAATTTTTATTCCAAAATCACTAGTTAGGATCAATGATCAATAACAGCATAACGTAAAATGAAATGTTTATTCATTCACCTTTCAAAGGTTTTGCTTTGAATAGGCCTACAAAGAAATCGAAACATATTTTTACAAAATAGTTTGGAGAGCATGCTCATTTGAATTGTCCTGCTGCAATCAGCTGTTTCGTTTTGCTATAATGCCAACAATACAACAGCAAAATATTGTGAATTTCCCTCAGGTCTACTGCGTTAAAGTCCTGGACTCAAATAAGTTGAGAACTTGATAGACTCCGGAGTTTAGAAGATAAAATCGTGATTCAGAAAGTCAATTTAGACCCGAGAGCTTATTTGAGTCCTGGACTCTGTAAGTCCAGAACTTATAGATCCCGAGCTCGGAAACCGGCCCTAAGTGTTTTTAACCTATCTGTATCGTGTTTCCTGTTTAAATCAATACACTAATTCCAATATTGATTGATGTGAATATTCAAGTGTTGTGACATACCCTCGATGGCGGCGTCAACCGCTTCGGCGGCCATGGCGCGGTAGGTGGTCCACTTGCCACCGGCGATGGTGACCAGGTTGGAGTCGCTCACGTGCACGATGTGGTTGCGTGCCAGCGACTGAGTGTCCTCCTTGTTCGGGTCGGACACCAGTGGCCGGATGCCGCTCCACGCCGACAGCACGTCGCCTCTCCTCACTTAAACACCACATTTATTCATAAAATAAGTACATCATTGAAATAATAGGGGGAGGAAAATAAGGTGACCTTGTGCTATTCCTCTCCCAAAATTCAGATAAGGTTACACATAGTCCGAAATAGGCAGTCACACATATTATAGACTTAAGCAATAGACTTTGATTATGAAACAATGATGATTGTTTAATAGTGGATGGTTATACATAATTTACCTATGTAAACACATCATATACTGTTTTCTATCATTTGAAGAATCTTTATTAATCTTGCGAAACAAGACTTTGCCTGGTTTCGCGTGTGTTTAGTTCTAAATCAAAAAGCCCCATAGTTTATGTTTATTTTCCAATATCTCCAAGATTTTAAATGTTAAAGTGCTTGATAATTAGAATATGAAAGATATACAAAAAGAAAATACAATTGATGAGATATTTTATAATACCATATCATACCCAATGATATACAGTGTAACAACACTGTATATTAAATAACAGTGTAATACCCAATTATTACAGTGTAACAACTAAAACATAATTTACAATTTCGTAGAAATGTGCCTACATAGGTATAAAACCTGTGCTTAGGAACGATTTGCTGCACAACTTCGAGCAAAATAGACCCATTTATGAGCGAATCATTCTATCAACCTCGTGCACTATTAACTAGACAAAGAAAGTAGTTTTTCTACACATAACTCGGCTTCTAAGTTATATGAAAATGAACTTTATTCTGCCTTTGAATAATAAAACAATACAATAAACATTTCAGAATTATACTGACAGCTTAAACAGGTATGTTATATACATATAACGTTATCTATATAATAAGAGATGATATGATTGTGTACGTTTGTAGGTTTATCTGTGGCATCAATATGATGTGATCAAGATTTGTGTCTTGAATTCCAAGATAACAGTCACGATTTAAACACCAACATTTTAATATAGATTTCTCAAATATTGAATTTATACATCTCGAAGCCCAAATTTGATTTTCCTTCAAGATGTTAGACAATTTTTGTTAAAAATTTCAAATAATAGAGCGAGCATTTACTAACTGCGGTACGGGTCATTCCAGCAGTCAATATTGCTAACACCCATCTTTGCTGCACTGCAATTACTCAGAAATTATAATTAAGCTATACTCTGAAGAGTGTTGGCAGTACTGACATCCACCTCCACTATTTTGTAAGAAGCATTTTGGCTGTGAAAAGCAATCACAATTAAAATATTCGAACCGCAGGTTTTCAGCTGTGCGGGACAAACCACAACGCAGTGCATAAACGGGGCCTGAAGTTGCAGTTGAAATCACACTCTCGCTTAATTTCATACGTATAAGCAGTGTACATGTGCAGTCACATGTATATGCAATGTTTTCAATTGACCACTTAAATGATAACCAACCAATTAACGGTATATTTTCTCTATGGTATAAGTTACTTATGATTTACGTAGAGAAGTCGACTTGCAAGTTACAAAATAGTGTACTTACATAAAAATATGATATTGTTGACATACGTCACACTATGAAGCGTGTATTTCTCTCAAATATTAGCTGATCCTTTACTTGAGAAACTTTATTACAATAATTATTACAGTGTATGAAAACATTAGCTTTCAACAGGTGATACTTTAAAAGGGTTGCATTAATTTATTCTTATTTGAAATACTCTATCTATTCATAGAGATTGAGATTACCTTCAACATCCGGGTTAAGGTAGTTTTTGACCTCGGTGAGAATAAAGAGAATCTCGTCTTCGGTCGGTTTCGGGTGGTGAGTGACCTTGCAAGGCAGATCTGTGGTGCCTGCAATCGTCTGCTTCTGCCACGGCAGGAAGAAAATCACTCTGCCATCAGAAGTCTCAGGATCCAGAAGACCCATCTGGTCTGGACTGTGAAAATAAATGAAAAAGTTGACAATTTGTCAGTTGATTATGCCTTTATAGAAGTTGAACAACTTTTTGTCCTTCTATAAATTACATTTTCAGCAGACATACTATTACTATCAAACCCACATAAATGATGCAAGCTTACAATAAGTAAAGGATATCTTCAGCTAACCGCCAGGGGTCATTGTTTCAGCGAGCAGAAAAAGTTTTGATATAGGCTAAATGTAATATTTTTGGATACTGGTAGGTAACCCGTGCATTTCTAGATGAAAATTTGGTGTTGTCAATTGTAATCTCCTTATGCCCAGGAAACATTAAAAAATAAAATAATTATTTATTTGGTTCAAAATTACGTGGATAATCTTTATAAGGTTTGAAAATTTCAAATTAGTTTGATAGGTCTTGAACCCACAGCCTTCGATTCACGCGTGCTACCAATTACGCCACGGAATCACTTGGAGAGAGATTTGTTTTGTTGGACTTTTATAATTACGTAAATTTTGAATCACACATTGAATAACTTCGTTTTAATTATTAAATTACACCTTAACTTAATATAAATGAATAGATTCCAAGTACAAGTCATCAATTTTGACGCTCTCAAATAAAATTAACAGGCTTTAAAAAAGTACTCATGAAAACGATTAAAATAGAATAAAAATATTACTCATATATTGGAAAAATTGACATAAAGTGTTTTGGAAAGTGAAATTAGAATACAAAATAGAATCAAAGTGGATGAGAGAACTTTCTGAGTTGTGAAAAGTAGTTTTTATTCAATGTGAATGGAAGAAAACTATTAAGTTTTTTTGTTTAAGAATTTCAAAGAACATCACACGTTCTAGTGAGTAGTTAATTTTAATAAAGGGAATAAAAGAAGGAAATATGGATAGTAGCCTAGTGAAAATGGATAGTAAATAGAATATATGAGTAAGGCAAGACATCGAAAAAAGACTCAACCTTTTAAATAGAAAGAATAAATTTCAAAACAGCAAAATTCAATTGACCTGTAGTATCCGGGAAGCACAATGTGTGTACCCGAGCTGGGAGAGCATATTTCCCTGGTGGTTGGCTCATCCATTTTCCTGATGGTATCGGTGAAGGGTCCCGTGGCGTTGATGACGCACTTGGCCTTCACATCCCACTGCTTGCCGGTCAGCTCATCCTTCAATGAGGCTCCACACAGTTTGCCGCTATTGTCTTTCAACAGTTTTGTCACTGAAACGTGATTGGCCACTGTTGCACCATGTCTGGTTGCCGTCAGTGCTACGTTCAAGCACATTCTCGCATCATCTTGCTGTCCTGAATGAAAAGATAAACATTTTTATTTCAATTCTCAGATATTGATTGTTTTAACGACATAAATTTGGAAATGTATGAAAGGAGAAACAATAAGAAAACTATATAAATATATAAATTACAGATGATCAGGTTATAATAGTCGCATAAATCATATAAAAATCTTGAATGGAATTGAAATAAGTATAGTGAATATCTTGAAATAACATTAAAAAAAACACATAATTCATAATTTATATTAATAACAAATTAACTCTCCAATCTCCAAAACTAACATCAATATCTGGAATTTCAGGTTCTCTGAAACATCTTGATAAGTTTTTATTTAGAGAGGATCGTTAGCTTGTAGGCGTAATACAAACTGGAAATGTTTCAAATGTGTATTGTACCGTTTTCAAGACAAAAAGGGCGTGGATGAACTTCAATTCGTATACAATACATCTTTGTAATTAATTGAAGAGAATAAACAGTATGTATAAACAAACAAAAAATTCTCAGGTAATATTTTACACACCAATACCGGACAGTGAGCTTAGAGTACGAATATAGTGAAGAGCAGAATACAAACCGTCATAGTAAACTATTGCTCCAACAAGTTTATCGCCCTGAAGCATGGGGAACAGCTCCAAGGCAGCCTTCTTTGATAGGTAATAGGAGCTTTTCACAGTCTTCGAACCAGCTACAAAGTCATACGCTTTGATACCAGCCCAGTAGTAAGGAACTAACCACCATCTGAAAACATTTCAATTGATTGGATTATATTCCTTTATTTATGTGGAATTTCAGGTAGTGAAGGCCACATAGTTAATTCCAGAGTCTTTAAAACTACTATTCACAAGACTTGGAATAGGCTATAATATATTCGAGTAAGTATGTATTTCAATCCTTGAATAAATGCCCGTCGAATAAATAAAACCATTTTTTGAAATATTAATAACTTTTCAAATGTTGAAATTCTTTATCTGAGCTAACTATATCAATGAAGTTTCTCATTCATACAGGAAGTATGTAATACTCGACAATAATAATAAACTACAACTAGTACTTAGTTTAGATTTCAGTACCACATTAAACCGGAATTACTTGACAAACAAACACTGGAGAATCAATGAAGTATCTATCTTTATCTAAACAAATACGTTGACAAAGAAGTTTCTACCAAAAATTAGATGGAAGATATTATAAGGCGGATATCGAGAGTTGAATTAGACAAGAACTTACTTATATACAGGTAACATAATGGGTAGAGGTCGTGTTAGATGTGGTGCGGAGTTGAGCATGTTCGATCTCTCGTGTAACGCTTCCTTCACCATTCGATACTGTTCTATATCCAAGTTGAGTATAGCTTTTGCTAAATATCGAACTCCTCCATGGATGAGTTTTGTACTTCTGCTACTTGTTCCCGAAGCAAAGTCATCTGCTTCGACTAATGCTGTTTTAAGGCCTGAAGAAATAATAAAAAAATATTATTTTCATTAAATTTGTCAATGATTAAACAATGGTGCATGCGAATCTTTGAACTAGGTTTCATTTTGGATTGACACATGGTTACACTTGATGGACTTGGTCTTAGCGAATGCTTAACTCGAGCCAAATAATTCTAAGTAAATACTCTTAGAATTGACCAAGCTGAATAGTGAAGAAACTTTACATACATCAAGCCGGAGAAAAAGGCTATATACAAAACAATTCCCTCTCAAATCACTCAATCGAGTTACGTCACCAGCCGACTAAATTACATTACAAAAATCCCCAACATGATTGAACTATATATAGTTAACAATCGATATAATGGTAATAATGCCGATTGACCTGGCTGGCACAGGTCTGTTGTCAGAGTTTTCAGGCAGCGCCTGATTTCAGGGCATCTGACATGACCTGATGACTGCTTCTAGGACCAAAATCGATAATAGACAGAATTAATTTCACTATTGGTGATGCAAATATATTGAAAGGAGGAATAGAATACCTCTAGTTGCTGCATCTAAGGCACATCCAGCTCCGGTTGCTCCACCGCCAATGATTAGAACATCGAAGTCCTCACTCTGCAACGACCTGATTTGGGCATCTCTGGGCGGCAGCGGCCGTTTCGCCCTCAACATCTTCTGAGGGTCGGCAGCTACTACTGGTTCGCCCTTCAACACAAAGTTTCACATAATTCAAATCAAATCACAAAACTATATATTCGAACGAAAAAATATAATTTGAAAATAGTTCATTCAATTACAATAAAATTATTATAGCATTTGATATGGAACAATGTAAAAAAGAAATTGCCTCATGTCTGAAATGCGTTAAAAAATGAAAATGGTACAATTTACAGTACAATACAGTAGAATAAATAGAATCATTACATTAAATCGCAAGCTCAACGAGAATAATATTTTTTTAATGGGAAAAAGTATTACGGTATTATTTGATATGAAACCATTTTTTTTTTTCAAAATATAGCATAGTTGATCCAAGATTAATGAAACTATAGTCGACAATGAATTGAAGTAACCAGCAATCAGCACGTTTGAATCTTTTTAATTAACATCATATCGTTTATTTGGAAAGCGTTTCAAAAACTGAAAACGTTATTGAAATATTGGTTTTAGGAAATTTCAAGGGGAATGATTATCATTCCATCATCACTTATGTGCATGGAATTACAAATTAACAAAAAAAGTTGAAAGGGATTGAATATTTATATTAATTATCTGATTGATGATCAGTACAGTGTTGTCGTATAGTAGGAATATATATTATATCGATTTAATAATATCATATTGTAATATCGGACGTAGAAAATATTACAAAATTAAAAAATACTACGAAAATGATACAAATATTATGAGCCCTAGATAATTGTAAAAAGGTAATGGGTGAGAAGATAATAAACGATTATTGAAGCTACATTTTTAGATGGGTTCCAAACCAACAGAAAATGATTTAACTAAAAGTAGTTAGTCAACAAAGCTGACAGAAATAGTGGAGCTAACTGTTCTTAAACAGTCAATATTCCATTAAAAGTAAAATAAATTGAAGGCTTCAAAAAATTAAGTACTATGAAACAGTTTTGGAAAAGGTGGACTCACAATGAACGGTCGCTCTCCTGTTACAAGCCATGTTGAAAAGTAGGCTCCAGCACCAAATGTCGTTCCTCCAACAATATATCTGCCAAATCTTGTAGCCATTGATGAGATCTATCAAGCTCCTATAAAAAAAATCACATACTGGTCAGATAAACCCTGCTTGGTGTTTGATGCTTTCTATTACAACCGCAATAAAACGGCCAAGAGTTTTTTTGTTCGAGACCAAAGTGTTGAGGTAAGGTTTTAATGCGAGATTGTTACTCATATTATCAACAAGTGAGCTCCAGTTAACTTTGGAGGAGGAAGAGGAGTAGGAGAGAGGAGGAGGAGGAGGAAGAGGAAGGATAGGAGATGGAAGAGGAAGAGTAGGATGAGGTGCAGGAGGAATTTCTTTTACAGCGATTCAAATTTATTTATTTTTATTGAACCAAAATTATCAAAATGGGGGGTTCACCATTCAAATAATTTATTGTATATTCAGTTTCTATTCAGACCTGAAAAACTATCCACTAAATACTAAAAAGGCGCATTTCAACACTTTGGCAAGTCAGTAGTCTTCTACCGACCGGTAAAAATTATCATATTTTAAAATATTTATATGTCATATATTAGAATATGCTTTTTGCTAGTAGCTCTTCTATAAAAAAAACAAAAAAAAATGTTTCCTGGAGTGTCAACGGAACTTTTCTTTAACTAGATAGATTCATTCAACAAGATATACAATATTAAAGAGAGTACCTTAATTGATAAGTGTCTACAACCTTATTTATCACTGTACGTATTATCTTTGATTTCTAGTAGGTCTGATAATCAAATCAATAATTCGCACTGATAATTTTATTGAGGTTGTTAATTTTTATAGCCGAACTGCTAAGGCCGTCTTCTATATCTGACATGGGTCACAAGTCACAAGGTCGCAATCAGTGTCTAGCTAAGCTGGGCATGTGTGTGCGCGCGTGCGAGTGATCAGTCCACACTATCACAAATGAGAGGAAGGTCTGGGATGAGCCCTCCCCACTCCCCCCGCCATCAATCACAATAATTCAATTGCTACGTCACGTGATCGCCGTGTGGTCGTGGTCGGTCACCGTTTAGCGAGTTTCCTCAATTTGCGTGCTTCGGCTGTTTTCACATGAACGCATACAAACCAGCTTAGATCGTTTTCGACTGTTACAAAATAGTGAGCCACAATAGCGTGATAATTTACATAATACTACAGCAGTTATCAATGAGCGTTTATGATAATAAGTGCATAAAATGTTTGTTAATCGTTATTAAACAATAATAAATCAGAAATTAGGAATTTAGTTTCAAGTAATATTGATTTTCATGTTAATAAAATTTACTAAAAATATATGATATGCCTATTTGAATGATTATAATAAATTGATGACTGATTTGAAACCATAAGAGATAAAAAAGTTTCAAATTTCAATGTAACTTTTGAAATAAGACAGAATTAAGTACTAACTACCTATCTTCCGAATCACAAGTAGGAAATTCTAGAAAACACAATCTAATAAACCGGACAAACTAGAAAAATCTACTGATAAAGTTACTTGCTAACTTCTCCCAAGATCACCTCGTACTGTTTGTGAAGATTTTATTTTAAAATAAATTCCAATTTAAATCAATTTATTAAACTCTTATAGTCACAGCATCAAGATTTTAATGATGGTAGGAAAATAGTTTG
Source organism: Nilaparvata lugens (assembly GCF_014356525.2). Classification (NCBI taxonomy): domain Eukaryota; kingdom Metazoa; phylum Arthropoda; class Insecta; order Hemiptera; family Delphacidae; genus Nilaparvata; species Nilaparvata lugens. The sequence goes on from NC_052506.1 coordinate 31,096,296, forward strand.
ATACTGAATAGTTCAATTTAATGACTCTTTATGTTTACTACTATTTATCTCGAGACAACCCAAAATATTAAAAATAGCAATTCTGTAGTAAAATTCTTTGAATTGAGTCTTTCTTCTTATAAAAATGTTGTGTCTTCGATCAAGTAAGGTGTGAAAACTGCAAATTTGGATGATGTTCCTGACTTTGCGTCTAGTTTGACCTGCACGTGTGAAGTTTGGCATAAGATTGATTGATTTCTCATTCCCAGCCAATTCCTCTGTCTACTTTTGACGCGTGTCAATTGAAAAACATACTTAAGGCTGTGCAAAGGCTGAAATTAAACTCTCTACTGGTGATATTTTTCAAAGTTTTTATATTTGTATATCATCAAGCTATCAAAATGGAAAAGCTTATTCAGGAAACCAATTTTTTTCCGATAATTACTTTCTGAGATATAAGCGCCTAAATTTCAAATTTTTGCGACAGAACATTTCAAATTCGGTAAGAGATAAATCCATGAGTTTCCGAGGATAAATTCTTCATGATATTGTTGATTTAATAAAAAAAAATGTTTTGAAGATATTAAATTTTGAGAAAGTTATTCAATTTACTAAAAATGACCAAAAATAAGTCAAAAAAAGTTACTTTTGGTAAATTGAATAACTTTATCAAAAATTGATATTTTCAGGAATTTTTTGTTTTATTCAATCATCAATTCCATGAAGAATTAATCCTCTAAATCTCATGGAATTGTCTTTTACTGAATTTGAAATGTTCTGTCCCAAAAATTTGAACTTTAGGCGCTCATATCTCAAAAAGAGATTTTTCATTTTGATAGCTTGATGATATACGAATAGAAAAACAACTATGAAAAAATAATATCACCAGTAGAAAGTTCATTTGTAGCCTTTGCACAGCCGGTAATACTTTCTCTTTCACTTTTCTGACAACTCAATGCTGTAAAACACAATTTAATAGAGAAATAGCGATAAATTATGATGAAATACATTTATATTTAATATATTTTATTATATTATTTATTTTATTTAATTATTATTGAACGAAAATCCTAAATAAATGCTGCAAATCACCCCGAAGACCTCTGCTACTGCAGACATTGACAACAGTAGCAGAGGTCTTCGGGGTGATTTGCAGCATTTATTTAGGATTTTCGTTCAATAATAATTATATATTAATTAGCATTTGAATCAATGCATTCTCTATTTAATTCCATCTGTATATTATTTATATTTAATATATTTGGCAATTAAGAAATTACACAATTTACGGGCATAGATCTCATTCGACTTCAAATAAATTTGAGAATGGAGTCCCACTGAAACACGATAACGGGAAAAATTTGAATTAGTCCGACTCGATTTCATATTACAGCATATCTCAATCTAGGGGTGGTTTACAGTAAAAAACGAAATCTTATAGAAAAGCACAGATCCATCCATCCTTCAAGAAAACTTGCATCATCAACTCATCATTATACAGAGTTGGTGAGAATTATGAAAAGTCTTTGCATTACTTATAAACGAGAAATTAGACAGTATAGATGAAATTGTGGATCTTAGTCAAATTAAAAATAAAACTTTTATTAGTTTAAAATGTTGCTTACTTTTAATGTTGGCCATGGATTTGGTTTGGGTCATGAATGTTGAGAGTAAGACATAATAAACCTATACCTATATTATGTATACATTTTACAACTCAAGTATATTCACCTTACTCCCGCAAACTCGTAATACTCAAATGGTTTTTAGACTGAAGTAAATTTATATGAGACTTTGGCAGTGAACCGCCAATTGGATCAGCAGAAACTGGTTTATTGCATCACAGTTTAAGAGAAACGATACTTACATTGGATTTGAATGAATGTCTGAGACCTTGTTTCCCCCAGGAAAAATAATGAATTGCTAAATTTCTCTCTTCATGCAAAAATTTGCAAGGCATTCAATTCCACGATATTTTTGCTAGATCTTATATTTTTCATAACTGAGAACGGGTGCTGAATATGTTACAATTATTACTGCGAATCGCATGACGGCGACGGGAGCAAGAGTAGAACTTGTGGAGTGAACTTGAGCAGTGGTCAATGGTTGAAGCCGTCGCGCCTCGCCGTCATGCGATTCGCAATGGTGTGCGCGAGGCTGTGTAGTTATAGTTGAGAAATTCATTTTTCGCTGGTTTTGGTCCAACTCATCGTATCAGTTGTGATACGGAGCAGTAAATTCTTCCTCAACTCTTCTCTGTTATCATTCGGCGCTGCGGTCAGGTTCAAATGTTTATTATAAAAAATGCACAATATACTATAAAAACTATAAACTATTTTGCGGAAAAGCATTACATAACATGGATTATTATATGAAAAGTGGCATACAAATGTGAACAAAAAATATGATAAGGAAGAAAAAGCTACTATAGTCCAAGCACAGTCGTGTTGACGTAGTAGCATCGTTATCAGAATTTGCTGTGTGGGCCTTGAAAATAAATTTGAAGAGCAAAGAACACAATCATCGAATAATTGGAAACAATGAAATTCCGTTGAAAATATCGTTTGGGCGGGCAGCGTCAATTTGGGATGTATTTTGTTAAGTTAGCTTGCAGCCATGGGGATTGGCAACTGTACAAAAAGCGTAGATCAATAATCACAAAGAATTTCAGGCAACTATACTCCACTTCCTCAGTTTCAAATAAAACGAACTACAATATTTGTAGAGAACACTGTATTATGAATTGTGTGTATAAGGTAACCCAGCTTATTATATTTCTAAAGATGGACAATCTTAATATTACTTTATTAACAAGGTGATCAGATTCACTTTACTGCGAGATGAATATTCCAGAAACCATTCATTTGGTATTTTATGTGAAAAGCATTCGTATAGTAGAAAAATAATGGAAACCGCTATCTCAGCATAGCAATTAAAATCCAATAAGAATTGAGATCCAATAACTGTACGATGCATTGATAATACAGTATAATAATGTGTTTTACAAGTTCAACAGCAAGCTCAGTAACTTATAACTTATTCAAATGCAGCTAAATAATCCTCAGGAACACTCCTCAGGAAAAGTGCTTGAGCCGAAGAATGTTCCTGATACTCTTCAGGAAAAGTGATTGAACCGGTGTGAGCTGGTAGATTGCTAGAGCTAAGACTACAGTGTGATTATTATCAAACGAAATTTACGTCACCGGCATCTTGGCGATTTTGTGGCCTTGAAGAGTTGCTCATGCGACCTTGTATAAGTTGATCACAGTTCACGAAACACATCTGGCGAATCAGACATCCACCGGCAACGTGAATATTTTCATAACTAGGCTACTACATTACTTTTCGGATTGGCTCAACTTGTAAGGGAAAACACTCATGAAAAAATACTTCAGCTGCATCACATTTTCCCACGAAAATACATTCCATTGGAATTACGAGAATGTACTGTATTAAGGATAAAACTAACGTTGCAAGTACTGTGGATTCATCACAAAAGCACATCTCCATATCCATATCACATCCGGTTCAATAAATAGTAAACGCTACAGTATTCTTACAATTAGCTAGAGGCATTTTTCCTATATCCTAGCAAGACAACTAAACCTACGGTACCTATCTAGCCACAATTAGAAGGATAGCAAGACTTGTCCCTCATTAGTTCGCATTAAAAATATTCATATGCATATTATTTTAGTTTTTATCTATCTTTGTTAAAACTTGCTTTGTTAGGGAAATTTTGGATTTCGCCTTCCCCTTTGTAATGGTTCACGTACCCCCAGGGAATACGCGTACTGGTACCACAGTTCGGTCATCTAAGCCAATCTCCGGATTCTGTGAAAAGGGGTAAATAAAATCATAAGTTTCATGAAACATGCAGAACTCTCTGGTTGCTGTTGTGAGAATTCATTCTTACAAAACTCTCTCCTTGACAAAATCTTGTCTATGCCAGTAACAAAAGTAGTACCGTACTCAAATCAACCATATCCTTGTCATTCATACTGAATCAATCTGTTCTAAATTTATCCGAACATTTGAGGGTTGCCAGAAAAATTTACGACGTCTGAACTGCCAACGAAAAGGATTCCATTGCATAAATAGGTTACCAATAAGAGTACTGGGCATTCTCTCCACAGCAATAGACTTATGTATAAATTTAAATACCTAATCTACTTCGATAAAAAATTGAGTAAAACTATTTTTGAAAGACCTTGTGGCATCAACCAGTGTCTATTTAACTGGTCTTATATCAATTGAATTAAAAAATTGTCGAAGTCGAAGTACATGTAGACAGCTTATTCTCTTCACCCACTTGAAATAAAATTATAATATATTTCATAGAATCAATTACAAAAAATGAAATAATAAGAAGGGATTCATATTTAATGGATATGGATCATATGTGTGAAAGCAGTTGGCAATATGGATAATCTATACCGTACTATAATAAAGAAAAGAACTGGCTTATACAAGTACGAAATAGGAAAATTATGTTTGACGTTATCATCACGTCTGAACTACTGGACTGATTAACTTGAAATTTTTCATACAGATTCTTAATTAACTGGGGATGGTTATAGGTCTATTTTCAATTCTTCAAGATTTCATTACGTCAAGTTATTAGTTTTCTCAAGTTTTAAAATATACCCTTGCGGAGCACGGGTTACCTGCTAGTTGGCAATTATGCTGGATTTCCACATGAGTGTCAGTGATGTAGAGATATTATTCCTATGAGTTCAAATGGTTCTATTTCCATCCAGCCCAGCCTAGTGAGTAGGAATAATTCCATTAAAACGTATAGAAATAAAATTATAACAGTATAACCAATGTTAAAAAACAAAAAATAAAATGAATAAATTCAATAAGAATCTTTTTTTCTTGTTGAATTTTCAAAAAATAGTAACTATTTAATATTATTTTGAAGTTGATGAAGAAATTATTTAATAATACTCAATTAATGGACTTTTTTTAATAATTACGGCAATTGAAAGTTACAAAGCCAGCTCTGAAAGCTCGAGACCAAAAATAAGAAATGAATGACAGTTTCAATCTACACTTTACAGCCCACAGTAGGTCAGTGCCGTTCACTGGCATTTCAAGGTGACAACTTAATTGCTATAGTAAACTGTACTGAGAGGTTATCTACCGTAATTTATTCATTCAAGCTAAAGAATTAAAAAATTACATCTAAGAACTAAAACTCATCACTAGAAAATTAAGATTTATAATTAGGTAAAATAAATGTAAAATTTTTATTTTTTATCAAAAAAGCATAACTAATAAGGGTAATTGTATCCTAACTTTCAACACAGATATATATAGTAATGTTTCATTTTGGAATACCTATATAATTATTCAGTAAAAGTTATTTAATAAAAAATCCAGAAAATTGAAAAATAGAGTAGGCTGAAGTCTAGGAATTAATGGAGACTATGGAAAATTTAGAAACATAAATTATTGTAAGATATTGTATGTACGTATTGTAATACTTTAATTAACTTATTCATAAAATAACGTCATAGTACCATTTTTTGAAAAGTTGTTATATAAAATAACAGATTAAAACATAAATTAAAACGACTAGAAAGATAATGTCTTTAGGTTTTAAAAATAAATTTCAAAAATAATTTATTGTTTAAGTGTTTTTAATTTGTGTTTTTGATATGTTATTTTACATAAAGTTTTTCAAGAATTACTATGATGTTATTTTATGAATAAAAAAATAAGTAGCCCTGAATACATACATTTAAAAAGATACCGTATGTAAATAATTTATTCTGAAAATTACTCTTATCAAAATAAAAAAGAGGCATTACTTACAGTCATTAGGGTTATGTATCCCACAGCACCATAATATATGTTTGTAATAAAAGAAATTTTACTATTTCAAAAATTTATGCTCTGATATTATTTACATAATCTTTTTAGTATGGCGCAAAAGAAAACTGTGTTAATTTTACTAGTATTATTGGTATTTTTTATTGTAGTTTGAAGCTATGTGTTCTGTGGTGTACTTGTGTGTAAGTAGAAGTGTACTGAGAGAAATTAAAAATAATAGATCAATAGTAAAATCAGGTGATTTAAATTTAGGATTTTTCCAATATAAGAGACTGTTCATCCAACTTTTAAATAACTTGTTGCATGACTTAGCCATCTCTAGTGATGAACAATAGAATTGAAACTCTACCTCCAATAATAATGATAATTGGCGGGTACGATTATAATAATGCTATGAGATGGAATAGAGATGGCTGTAGCCTACTTTTTGCATGAAAGAATACATTATTTTATTATTCGTGTTTTAAATTCATTTTCCAGCACACCACACCATATAGTCATATAAATTAATTTATTTTTATTTCATTTGTTGTTATCCTTATTCTTCAAAGTGCTTCAGATCAAATAAATTGAAATTTTGTGAATAATTTTGTAGATCTGATTAAAAATTTCTATAGACGCAAATGTAAATGACTTATAGTGAGGTACACGTTATAATGGCAGTGTTTGATTAGCAATGGTATTGCTATCCTTGTCTATTATTCAAAAAAACTGATAGCGCTATCTCATTCTCGCTTTGCTCTGTTGCCAAATCGTCTTTTAACAATTTAGAATTAATAATTGATTAACGAAATATTTCATCTTAATTATAGAAATCTTGTCTAATAAAATATAATAGATTATTTAAACGAGAATGAACAGTAATATTACGTCAATAAAGCTGTGTCAGCTACATATAGAAGGCATTGACAAGGCAGAGGTTTGGCAACGTTGTTCTGTTACCTTTCTCTGCCATTATAACGTGGACCTCACTATATAGTATATTATGGTTTGTAAGTTCGTACGCAAAAATCTGGATATAGGCTGATCAAAAGCAGGCCAGCATATGGGGTGAATAGGGCCCTATGCTTCAAACAAGCTTCACGATTCACGACCACATTTTTTTCATTGCGGATGATGCCCACATGAGCGTTATACTTGTGCAAGGGTAATGGAAAGTGTGAGGGTGATTTAATGAGATGTTCAAACGTGATTTAATCGATTATTGTAGTCGGTTATTATTAGGCTATAAAATACAATCAAATAAGAATACACTGGCAAAAGTAGAAAAATAGTTTTTGTGGCACCAAAGTTTCATTGTTGTTTCAATATATCGAGATTTTTTGATAGTGAAATATTATACAGCTAAGCTTAGGGTACATAAGTAATTAAATAGTTATTAATATCAATTAAAACAGGAGACACAATACATAAATAGATTGAAAACACTTAAAACTTACATTAGAAACGGAAATTTTCGGAAACTGAGTTTCCTTCCTCAACCGAGCCTTATTATTAAATATTTATAAGTAATAAATTAAATACAATTAATTAAGTAGAATAATTGAAATATAAAGGGGGCTCTGAATATTTGGCACCCTGAATCAGGGATGCCCATCCCCCCCATGGTGATGTCCATATCGCAAAATCCCCCAAAATTTGGCATCCATTCAAGTACCGTAACCTACTTAAATTCCTGGAAGGTCAGTTCAAAACTGTTTATATGGAAAGTCTAGTCAGCTCTTTTATAAATTGGGGCCTGATGAAAAGTATCAATTGATTATCATAATGATTGGTAGATTCGTGCTTCGGTGATAAGTGATAGCGGCATCTATAATAAATTTTGGGAAAAAGCATCAGATCCCGGACTATTCTACGTAGTTTTTACTACCTGCTAGGCAGGTAGAAACTAGAAATAATAAGATACTATAGGTTGAGCCTACCATTGTATGTGTAGCGTGATCCTGACCTGCATCACTATAGGCATATCAGTGGGTAATCGGCTCAAGGCTACTTTTTTCGTTTTGTTCTCACAGCAGTAAAATATTGAGAAAATACTTAGGGTGGACTTTAGAATTGCCTCAGATGAATTGACTGAATAGAAAATATAGGCTACCATCAGCTTTAAATAGGCTTGCTATCTGAATCAAAAGTAGTCTATAAAATCACTTGCATAAATACTCAATTGCAATAGGCCTACAATATTCATTATAACTTGGCAGGCATCCTATAAAAAATATAGAATGAGTATTAAACAAATTTCTTGTTACCGTAATAATTATTGTATGGTACGCCTAGGCTAGTTAAATTTAAGTTCAACTTAAAACCATTTAATATTCATCAAAGCTTGTCATTGTTGGGAATAAAAAAAATTTGATGATTTTGAAACTTTATTTTAATAAGAAAATATAAGCATTGTTGTGTGTCAAGTGTAAGTATATTAATACCTCTTTATTTAAAATACTGTAAAGGTGCTAAAATTATGTTTTTCTTAAATTATCGTATAAATTTTTTAAAAATTTTAATCTTATTTTCAAAAAAGTTCAGCATAACATCTGCTTTATTAATGTAAAATAAATAATCCTTACAAGCAAATTCTTTATTCATCTGAGGATAATAAAACTTAGTTGCAACGTTCCAACCAGAAAACACTCACCTTCAAAGGTGAAGTTTCCTCAAGCCGCTTTAAATCCTCAAATGAACTGTAAACTTGAAACGTTCTGATAACACATATTTAAATATAAATATTTGAACCGAGCTAACACGTCTCACCTATATCATACTCAAAAAAACTACTGTATATAAAATAATTCACTACTAAAACGAATCTAACCTAAGTAACTACACCGCTGCTACCAAATTAATGCGCTCTTCTTCCCTGAAGTCGCAGAATACAAATCAGCTGTAGTAATGACAGGAAGCTCCAATTGGCAATATTATCGGGAGAAAGCTCGCAAGGCTACGGATGGTTGCAGCGTATCAAGAATGAAATGAAACCTGATACGTTACAAATTTACAATAGGTACTTCAGCACTGGCACTGACTTTATAGGGCCCTTTACATTAGTCAAGTATGCTTGACTTGAAGTTTTTTTAACGTTTGAGTTAAATAGGCGATTTTGAAAAGTTTCTTGACCTCAAATTTTCATAGCCACAAAAGTATACAATTTATTATGAAGTTGAAGTAAAAAATCTAATTAGTCTCAAAGATTTCTTCTTCATACATAGGCTACCTCGTTTTCTTTTGCATCATAGGCCTACTTCTTTATTAGTTGTTATTAAACATTCCACATTGTCTGATAATTGTTTAATCTTATTTTATCATTTTTAGGTTAGACTGTAGTAGGCTACCCTGATTTTGAATATAAAAGTCAAACAAAGCTTGAAGAAGGGTCTAGTGGATTTAAAATGCTTCTGTTTTTGTAGACGACTTCAAGTTTGCAAATACATTTAGATTGTAAAGGTACATAACTTAAGTCAAGTGGACTTGACCTATGTGGAGCCCCTGTGGAGTCCTCTCATTACTAAACTCATCTATATTATATAATCACTAGCCGTCAGGCTCGCTTCGCTGGCGCCCCCTGGACCCCCGACTGGATCGTCCAAGAGTGAGAACAGCAGGCTCGCTTCGCTCGCCTGATTTTTTCATTTGAGCATTTTTATCATATGTTAGGACGATCCAGTCGGGGGTCCAAACTAAACGTCTGGCTAAACGGATATGGCGAGCGAAGCGAGCCTGACGGCTAGTAATATAATATTCCCAGGAATAGCTCTGATTGAAGTAGCAGTGCCCAATCAATTTTTCCGCGATAAATGCATTTCAATCTTCAACTTGGTGCCAACCTAACAAAGTCAACTCAACTTAATGCCAACCTGACAAAATTATTAATTTAGTTACCATTTTATTTTTATTTAGTTACCAGTTAACAACTGTTTCGAAGAGGTACTCTCTAGATTATAGTTCTATATTAACATATGGTATGGCCTTTTTTCAATTATAATTAAGAAAATAAGAAGAATATACATGCTAAAAGACGAACTTAAAACCCTTAAAAACCACCCTTAGAGTTAAAATATTGCCAAAAGATTTCTTAGTGCGCCTCTAAAGGGCCAACTGAACATACCTACCAAATTTGAACGTTTTTGGTCCGGTAGAATTTTAATTCTGCGAGTGAGTGAGTGCCATTTCGGTTTTATATATATTTATATAGATTCTCCTATAGTATAATAAAGGAGAGAGCTGGCTTATAAAAGTACGGGATAAAAAATTGACGCATCATCACGTCTGAGCTTCTGGACTGATCAACTTGAAATGTTGCATACAGACTCTTAATTTACCGAGGATAGTTATAGGCCTGTTTTCAATTCTTCAAGATTTCATTGCGTCAAGTTTTCATTACGTCATGCTTCCATGCAGTTTGTTAAACCTACTTTACTTGAGAGTGATCATGAGAGATTCAATTGAATTGATTATAGATAAATAGTGTATTCAATGGTTTTATTTTTTATCTCCTCATTCTTCTATCTATAATATCATCTTTTTCCAATCTATCTACACGTTGCCTTTTGTTCTATGAATGTTATGTCAATAAAATTATATTTATCTACACTATATAACTTATTACAGACTTGGTGAAAAATACAGCTGAATAATTGCTGCCACTGCAATAGATGGCTCTGAGCATAGTGACATTCTCCAGCTTCAGGGATCACTGTTACAGTCAATATGTGTTGTGCTCGCTGATGTAGATAAAGATGAATATGGAACAGATACAAAAAAGGTGTATATATACAGCCACAATACACGACATGCCACTAGACTGCAGGTTCCCCGGAGCCGACTGGCAGGGAACTACAATAGCTTTACTTCCCAGGCATTGCGAATTTTTAACAGCCTTCCTAGATAAATTCAGGAAACACGGGACTCTTGTTTCTGTATCACAGTGAAAAATAAACTCCTGGAAAAGCCACTCTACTCACTACAGGATTTTACGAGGAACCTCTTTTTGTGAGTCAAAGCACCTCTACAGCATGAATAACCATAAGGTTATTTTACTGTGATCAGAGAATTCAAACACTGCCTATCTGGAAACCCCAGTCCTTGGCAACGACCTCAAGTATCAAGTAAGTATTTCTTTTAAAAGGGAAATTTGACCACAGGTCTGATTGGGGATCCTATTCGAATAGAAATAACTACTCTTATCTATCGCATCAAAATTTTGGTCCGCCATCTTGGAACCATCAGACTGGGGGATGCATACAATAATCTGCTACAGAGATGCACAAATCCATGAGTAGTTGGACAGCTTGCGGATTAAGTTATTTCTTGCACTCACTCTGGCCTTTGTATTAAGGCAGTGATGTTTAGATGAAAGGGCCATGTCTAGATCCACTTCCAGACCTTAGGTGATTTGCATCTAAATATAAGGTAGAACAGGACATATAGCTAAAATTCTATACTATTTTAGACTTCTTATGATATGTTTTAATATTTAAACTTCAAGATTTCTCTATTGTTGATGGTGGATATTCCCACCAACAATGAGTATCAAAGTACGAATGCAGTAGTACTGACTCGAGACTTGGACAATCTTAAGGGTCCTAATTATTTGATGAAGTTCTGTCAGAATAGATGGAGATCTCCAGAATATATTGCTAATTCATAATAGTGTTATTCCAACTAAAAAACACGTTTTTATTGAAATAGTATTTATAGCAGCGTAAAACATAATTTATAAATGGTTTCTTATTGCCCTGATTAAATCCTTTTCAATTTTTTTTTGTTTGAATTGTATTTTGTTATACTGTTGTAATGTAGCCGATTATTTGACATGAATTTTCACAATCCAAGAGCATCCATTGTTTAAAAATTAAAAGGGTCGACGACGGTGAAAATTCATGACAAGTAAAATTGGACTTAAAATGTATGCCTCTTGGCAGTCAGTTACGAGGACGGGACCTGGAACTATCTACAGCAGATAATCGGGCCCGACTCTACCCCTCTGTTCCGAGACACCATTTTCCTGGTTCAGTGAGTTGCTAATATCAATTTTATTATTATATATTATTCATCTTTTTTTATTGAATGCAAATCCTGTAATTATTCTATTGTTTGTTCAAAAAGTTTTCTTAATATTATTTTATTTAAGTTTCCAGTTTCATTTTGAGTTACAATTTAATTAAATCGATTACTTAGTTCTCCAAAATATAATCTGTTTTGTTCATTCTTTAAAATATAGTTCCTTCCTCATGAGTTATAAAGTTAGATCAATTTAACCTCTCGCAAGCCAAGCGATTCCCCCATTATAAATTATTACCATAATGTCTAGGGTTGTTCTCACAACCCTAAATTACCAGCTCAATACAATACCTAATAGATTACCCCAATTACCGATAACAATTACCCTATTACAATATATTTCCATATAATTTAAATACCCTATTACACTGTATATTCATTTGATGTCAAGGCTTATGTGGCAGAGAGGACCTTGTGTCCTCACCCTCCATTTAATAAAGGAATTATTGCTTTCTCTGCTATGAATTGATCTCGCTATAAAAAATTCCCTGTGATTCTCCCATTCGTGTAATGATGGGAAGAATATTATGTTATATCCTCTTCAGAGAGTCGACAATTATTTGTTGAAACACCACCGATTCATGTAGATACATCACAATATTATATTATCGTTATTCAAATTGCATTTCATCTTCGTTCTGATTAATAGTTATTCATACTTTGTAAAGTTCGTTGAACAATTTGTAGCAGTACTGTCATTTAATGTAAATTAGTGTATAAGCCAGTATATATATTGTAACATATATGGATAAATAACTCTAATCTAATCTAATTGAAGTTGGAGAGCCGCTGAGGATTAAATGAAAAGCGACTTGGCCAGTCAATATTTTTATTTATATAAAAAATTAGATAGCATACTCTTAATAATACATTTGACGCACATCGCACAAACAGCTAAAAGGAATCAAATCATTGATAAAGGAATAAAAATTATTACTGTATTATCACATAATATCTTTAGAAGGAAACCCACATTTGAATTAATACAATTAAAAAATCAATAAACAATTTTTACTTGATATTGAACTAGTTCTAGTTGATGGCGAGAGCAGCATCTCCTCTGAAGTCATTACTCAATTGATTTTGGAGGTCTGATAGTTTGTTTTTCAGAATTGCGATTCCCATTGTAACTATGTTTTCAGGCTTCAGAGCTCCGCAGCTTTCAACATTGAAGAAAAATTTATTTGGTTTTGCTTCCCAATTGAATGGAGCTTCATCTGATGAAAAAAACCAACAATGTAATTAGTTTTCAACTGGCATAAAGATAGCAATATGAAATGAAATTGAAAGTAAAAATGGGAATTCTTGATGAGAAATAATAATTTCATTTCAAACAGAGGGTTGCGAAAAAAGGGAAAGCATTAAGATAACAATTTAAATTAGAATTTAAAAAGTTTTCATAAATATAATAACTATTATTATAACTATTTTAATATAATAACATTAAAAAAACTTCGTTTTTTTAATGTTGAAATGGGATAGCTGTTTTAAATGCATTTTTCATGCACCCTTTCGTAATGTTCGCACCAGTTTAAACATGTTTGATCATTGAATATGGGGTTTCAACCTGGAAAATTAAAATCAATCTTCCTCATTCCATAGTATTATCTATTCAAAAAGTCTTCAGCGAGCAAAAATTGCCATACACTTCTGTTTTATTTTATATAATAATAGTTCCTAAAATAGATTGTTCTTCAGCCAAGAACCATCAAAGATATTTTTCTTAGGCAGTCCTCTGCAAGACAACCATTCTTCTGATAGATATCTTATTAAAATTTTGAGTAACATTTTTGATGAAAATGTTAAGAAAGATTCAGGAAATTCTTCTAAATAGTCCACCTCTACAGTTTGTATTAAATAAAAATACTAAGAATTTGTCAAAAACCACAGATTTATTGATACTTAGAAAGACCGGTTTCGGTTAAACTCAGAGATTGACAATGGTGTAACAACCGAAACCTAAGTATCAATCAATCTGTGGCTTTTGACAATTTCTTAGTATTTTTATTAATTATGAATAATTCCACAATATCAACTTCTCAACTACACAAAAAGTGAAAAAAGTCTACAGTTTGTCTCGAAACGGCTGGATATTTGCTTTATTCACAACAATGAATCAATAACCCAGTATATTCAATCCAGCAATTTATCTCAAGTAAATAATATATTTTTTTCATTTTAACACACAAGATACAATATGAAAATACATGGAATAAAATAACACAATCATAATACACTAATTTATGGCCTGTGGTGCAAAAATATTGAATAAAAAGTAGATAGAATTGTGGTACTGACATTGATGTTGATCGAGCTCGGTGTACTCGCTCTTGGGCCACTCGTCGGGCTTGGGGAAGAGTGTGTGGCGCATCGAGTTGTCTGGGTCGTACTCAAAGCAGACGCCCGTCGTCGGGTTCCACTTGGCGTGCTCCTTGCCGAAGCCCTTCTTCGCATAGGCACGCAGCTTCAGCTCCTGGCCTTTTCGCAATTTCACTATCAGAATGTCTGCGAACGTACAGTAATTCTCATTACTGATTGTCTAATTTATTGCCAAATAAGAGAAATATTTTTACAAATGAAAATGATCATTAAGAATACAATGAAAATAATCATTCTTACAAATGAAAATAATAATTTTCACAAATAAAATAATCATTAAGAAAACAATAAGTTTTGGCGTGACTGAAAAAAGAAGCATTGAGCTCCAGCCACGAGTTCTAAAATAAGAAATACATTTTCAATCTGATAACAACAGTACAAAGTAATGAAAGAATTCTGTTGATAGATGATAATTTACGGATGTTGAATTTTATCAATAATCCAAGTGCACGATAATCAAAATATAGGAGCACAGAAAAATAATATAATAGTTGTCGTTTTAATAATTTTCAGACAATACTTTTTAATATCATTCGATATCTAACTTTTTTCATCTTTTGAAAAAAAGTTTCTAGTATTGTCGAAAATGTTATGTTTTCTGGTCTAATTAACTCGACAAAGATGTAGAATTTACATTGAACGTATTTGTTAACAAAAAATAATTAGCTATCGCTTAATTAAAATAGTTATATCCAACTCAAATTTAAATAGATTAGGGCAATTTTTTTAAAACCTACGTTGGTTGGATCAATAACGGAAAATAAACTAAACATAGTACATGCAACATTTTTAGATTACCGACAATAGCAGTTTGCTCTTAGGGTGGCTACTAACGTCAGAACAAGTGTGTTAAGCATGTGTGTGCACACAAACATTACTCTGATCTGCAAATTGGTATTTACTAGATGTTGAAGTAAAATTAATATTCGTCAAACATTCTTGTGTCATCACAGCGAAAGGCTTCTAACAAAATTTTCGAGGTTTGGTTTTTGTTGTTTTTTTTCTGCGCTGCTATATTTTTTGTTGTTGAATTATTTTTGTATCATTATAGTTTATAATTTTCCAGTGTTTTATTTATTGTTATTGGTTGTTTATTTTATGTTAGAAGCTGAATGATACACAATAATGTTTTCTATTTCAAGGAAGCGTGATAATTTTCGAATAATACACAAAATACTTTCTATTCAAGAACTTGCTCTATTTAGATTACATAATACACATAAAATGGTCTCTATTTGGAATAATCCATTTTGTGCTTTATGGAAAAGAATGAAGGTTGTAAATAATTAGTTGCCAACTACTGAAATGAATTTGGCGTGAAATTTCATAAGGGAATGCAATGAATAATTATAACTTATCGTTGTATCAGGACACTCAAGAAACAGAATGGTGTAAGGTGAATATTTACAACCTGGATGGGATACCTTACTCATATACTTTCGATTTTATAATTGGATGACTTCATTATCCCATTACTAAATACATAGAAACGAAATGGTGACTAATCATAATACTCTCCGAATCCGTTATATACCGGTATGTATATTACTAGACTTGTGACGAGATCTATAACTATAAGAATACTTCAACAGTAATTGAATAATATAGGTATTGCAGAATAAAATAGCCTGAATTATTATACCTTTTGACAATCCATACTATTAATATATATGCTATGTAAGGCCTCTACATTATTCACTCTTTTAAAATGTAATATATTTCGATGAATTAATAAGTGACATTTGATTATACTAGCTCATTTAAGATGCGAACTATATTGGCCTAAAAGCCAAACATGGTTGCATGATATTAGGACACAGTGCAACACTTACACAAACGCATGCAACTATAATTTCACAACAGTGATATCAACTGTTAAAAGGAACAGTAGGCTATTCAGCGAATTCTCAATACCATCGATCACAATAGCTTTATCGAAAAATTACAACACTAGATGATGATGATGATGATTATAATGACAAAAAAGATGAGTAACATAACTAAGAATACATTTCCACTTGAAAATTCAATTTTATATAAATAATACTAAAATCAAATAAATTGAATGAATATAAAGTGATATAAAGAATGACACTTAATACTTTGAGAACACTTCTTGGTGAAATTTGCAGTCCAAAACCGATATGAAATCAAATATTATCTTTTCAACGTTCAATTATTCATGATCATTTATATGAGAATTTTTCAAGTACTATTTCTAACTCTTTATCTATATACGGACAATAAAGACAAATAATCACAAATTTCACAACAACATAAGAGAGAAGCAATGCTATTTTACTACTAGTTCTTACTATTCTCTACTAATATAACAGCTGTTATAGGTTCAAAGAACCCCAGATAGATAGTCCTACAGATAGAAAAAAGAAAGAAAGAATGACACAAATCCAAGTCAATAGAAAAATTGCCATTCTAGAAACGAAAAGTTCCAACGCATATCAAGAAGGAGAAGAAGGGCTTTGGAAAAGGGGTCTTTACTTTTAGTAGTAAGTTTGAGTTTCTTTTCAAGTTTTAAAATTTTCAATACAGTATTTTTCAGTTTTATCAGTGATGATTTAGTGAAGTATTCTTATTTAATTTGGTTTTCAACTTTTCTAAATTCTAAATTCCTAGTTTATGAATATTTTGGTCTCAAAACTGGAAAAAAATCAAGAAGTGTAAACATAACCTATTTTGGACAATTTCTATCTAAATTTGGGAAAGGAACCGCTTTGGGCTTTAAGCCTGTTGTTCCTTTTCCAATCTCTCATAGTTGAGAATGATATTGTATGTATCAATGTATAAATAAATATTGAATTCACCCAGAAGTCCCTTAAGATCCGGCCGGTGTTTTCCCTAGTCAACTCATAGTTGTGCCGGGCACTCTCTTTAATTCAGGCCTTTTCCCAAGTTATAATAGTAAATTTAATACGCAATAGACTAGAGCCATTATTGTAAGTGAGTTAGCGAAATAAATTATTTTCTCTCTCTATTATGAACGGCCATGACTTCGAGTTTCCCAGGATAGATATTTAAAAATTGTGGCTCCGAGTCGTCGAGGAATGTAGATTATGGAATTATCTCTAAAACTTAGCCTTCTTGTCGCGACATAAAGTGCGATAAGTTGGAAAACAGCAAGCATTGAAATTATAACAAACTACCGATTTTGCAGTTACTATTTGGTCCAAAGGCTCTAGAAGCCACGCGACGATTGGTCAAATTGATTCCATTCGCCCAATAGGAGACCTGTTTCTAAATACAGTAGTGGGGATTCCCCAGTCGAGAGACCAGATTACGTTCCGGAGGACACTTTGCTAGGAGCACCACGAGAGTAAAGATGTAGTCATTATGTTTCGCCCTTTTTGGGCAGGTTTACAAGTTTATTTTATTAGTTAATGTAGACGCCAGTTTTATTTTTATCAAAGTTTAAATTTTCTAGTAGTGCCATGTCCTGAAAAGTTTAATTGTGTTTCTTCATCATGTACGAATAGTTGTTTCTTCAAATAACCGCTAAGGTACGTAAAATAAGGTTAAAATATAATTTAGGGAATTTAATTGATTGAAACTTCCATAAGAGTATTGTATTTTATCAACAAAGCCTGTTAATTTTCAAGTTAATAATATTGATTGAGAATAATCCTTTTGATTCTATTAGTGATGGAAGATAATTATAAATTTTTTTTCTAAAGAAGTATAGAAAGTTTTCCGTTACGTTACATTTGAGTTATTGTTTCTGGAGATATATTATCGTAGAGTATTGCTGAAAGTCAGGAAGATAGCCTTTAAATTGGAATGAAACTTTTAAGATTATGTTCATATTGAGTTTATGACATTTTATAATTTTATATTTTTCAGACTCTGTTTTCTAATGTCATTAAGGCTTTCGAATAATTTAGTAAATTTTTAAGATAGAAATCTTAATAGACGAAGAAGAAAGTTTTTCTTTTCCAGGAAATTAATATTAATGAATGTTCAAATTTTAATACAATTTAAATTATTTTCTATGTGTCTACTAATTTTATTTAATTAAAGGTAAAAACTACCCACAAGATGAATCTTATGAGGCAAACATTATCTTTCCTTAAAGTGAAATTTTCAATATTTTTTTCTTTTATTGTGTTATGAAGTGTCTTGTTTTATTAGGTGATAAATTCATAATTTCAGTTGATACTAGTTTTTGGACTTGTATTTGTAGGTAAATCAAATCATAAACTCTGGAATGTTCATTTTTAATTAAGGTTCTGAGCAGTTTTGGGCGAATGCCCGTTATTTACACTTGGATTGCGTCCTATAGTTCATAAATAATAAATAAAATAAATGTTGGCTGGCGCACAAGTTTCCAACAATACTAGCCGAGCTACTATATGAAAAATTATATTTGATTTCGCAAACCAAACGAAAAATATCATATAAGTTAGCATCATTTCAATTTGAATTATTTGTGAAGAAAGATCCATTAATTCTGATACAAAGAATCAGTAGTTTAAAGATAAAAATCTATATAAAATGAGGATTCAAATAGAATGAGAGAATTTAATTAATTGTAATCAATAGATAACTCCTGTTTTAGCTTTTGATGAATTGTAGGAAGAGTTAGAAATTAATGCTGTAATACATTTATTTACAGCGGTTCATGTGTGTCCCCAAACCAACTTCTTGTACTACCACCCCTTTGGTTCCGCAACTTTATGTAACACCGCTTCAAGACACCCGTTCAGACGACAGGTCTAGGGACGTAAGAGGACGTCGCCGTCAAGCCAAATTCAACCGGTAAAAGCTCACCGCCAAAACAAGGTACTGTAACCCCGACGATAAAGCAACGTACAGACCAACGAAAGTGCAGTGTAGTGAAACAAAGGTTCATTCGAGAATGTCAATCAAAAGTGGGGATTCAAAATTATTATGAAATGGGTTATATGGGTTACTATCGACGAAACTTGGGTTCAACGGGCTTTTCTTTCTTGAGTAATTTTATGTTGAAGTTAATTATTTGTTATTTGATGACTGATATTGTTTGGTTTTGTGACGTATTGCTATCTAAATGGGGATAGTAATGCGCCCCCGAATCAGATGAAGAATGTCAACAAAGTAACATGAAATTGTTGTTTCTGTTGTTCGATTTTAGTTGCCAATGTTTATTGAAGCTGTTTGTATTTTTCAATTATTTCAAATTGTAGTGTTTTTCTATAGTATAAACCTATTAAATCAGGCATGGCAAGATTAATTGAAGTTTTCTTGACTCTAGCCCGTTCACCTGCATGAATTAGGTATAGACTCAGGTATTTTCTAGATGTGTCGGCCTATTTCTAAATTCTAAATTTTATTCAAAATTATCTTATCTATTATCTTTTAAAAAGTGCAGGCACACAACTGCGCCACTCTGCTGTCTAGAGATATTAAATCTCTGGAATTCAAATTTTCTAAAAAATTAAATTTTTCATAACTTACTCTAATAATACTAGATCAATTTTTCTGAGTCTATACTTAATAATTCATTCTGTGAACGTGTTAACTGTCAATATTTTGGGTTTGGAGTTGAATGAATAATTTATTGTTGCTACTCCAATTTTTCTGTAGTTTAAATAATTGTAGATGAAATAGGGAAGTTATTAAGTTCAGTAAATCCATTAAAATGAAAATCTTTTGAAGTGCTTAAAGATAAAGTTAGGTATCATTGAAGCTTAAGTTGAAAGTATTCTAAAACTTCTTATTGAAATTGATTATTGACAAATGAAAGTTTTAACGGTACAATAAAAATTAGTAGAAGAAACTAGCATAGGTGAAAAACAACTGATTCTAGTGCTGAATAAATTTTTTGCATTCTGTAATTCCGTGAATGGTGATAGAAATTATTGTGATGTCAACGTACGTATTCTGGTCTCACGCATCGGTAGTTGAATATCAGTATAGTAGTAGTGAAAGTGAATATTGAGATTTTAAAGGTCAACCCAAGTAGATTAGGAAAATTCGGAAATTATTATGGGAGAATGTTTGAGGAAAATAGGAAATTTTTTTGTTAAGTTTAGGTAGATCGAAGGTAATCAGAGAATCAATAGGAAACTGTTTTATTAGTTATTGTTGATATGTAGTTTTGAAAAGTTGATGAGTAGTTTTGGCCTTGAGATGTTTAAACTAAATAATTAGATATTGTAGATTGAAGTTGAAACGATAATCAAATCCTTGGGAATTTGTATGAAAATAAGTTGATTCAGATGAGGTTGTTTAGTCCCTTTATCAGTAATGTTTATTCTCGAAAAGGTGAATCAGTTTTATTATTGGAAATATTTTTTTTAGGTGTGATTTTTGCGGTAGGCATGCGTAGTTATAGTGTAAAGATCCGTTGTGTTGATGACGTTTCCTGTAGGCTGTGGAGAATTTTTTTTGTTTAGTTGAGACTCAAGATTTAGAGGAGGACACGGGGATGTCCTGCCTGTGTGTGTTGTTGTTGAATTTAGGTAATCGGCGCGAGTGTAGGTCCGTGTCCAGAGAGAACGGAGCACTGCCCGAAAGTTGTCCATGTAACAAATCAAGGAATTTAGCTGTGACTAACCTTGCAAATTTGTACGGTGGAATTGTATAATTTTAGCGAAAGGCACCGAAGATGGTGTGAGCTAAGATTTTTTTGTATCTAGTAAACGGTCTGGTTCATTCGAGAGTTATGGGGCTCGTCAGTAGAATAACGTAAACCGAAATCTAGAATATTTAGTGAGTCTTCGTAGTGATTGTAAGGAAAGCAATCAGAATAAGGCAGTTTAGGGAAGCCCAGTCAAAAGGTTCGTTAATGTTTGGTAGGAAAGTCAGCCGCAAAAACACAAGTAATACTTAGTAAAAAAAAAGGGATATTATTGAGTTTAAAGTTGCTTAGAAATTTGGTATGGTAACGGAAATTGAAAGTTTTAGACAATGAATATTTAAAGTGATTAGTTAAGGTATACCAAATAAAATAACAGAGAAACTTTTTCGAGTACCTAGGTAATGTTAAAATGGTTATCAGTGAAAGTAGAAATAAATATTGGAACAGTACTGAACGGGTTAAATTAAAATAAAATTAACAGTGAAATTCTTCTAGTTGAATTTGAAATGAAAAGGGAAAATCTCTTGAGTTAAGCATGAGTTTAAATTATCTTGTAGTTGAGAGTTGAAAGGTTGATTAAAAATTTAAATGGGGATATAAGGTAGAAATATGTAGGAAAATTCGTGTCAAAAAGGAAATAGAATTTTGTTGGGAAAATTAAATTGATTGAAGGTAATTAACAGTTGTAGGACCCTTTAGAGATAAGTAGTCAAAAAGTATTAATAAATAAAAAAAAATAGGAAAATCTTTAATGAAATGATAATTTTTTTTTAATGATGAATAGTAAAATTGGAATCATGTTTTCCATGTGCATAAGTTGAGATATTTTGAGATCTAGTAGAGTAATTGAAACTAGTTGGATATGAAGTTTGTAGTTGAGGAATAATTATGTGAGGCTCCAGTAAGGTTGGAAATGTCAGTGAACTTGAGAATCAGTAATAGTGTAATAGTAGTCTTAATGTGTTAGTGTATTGGTAAATTTCATAATGTTGATAATCAGAAGTCGAGCATTAGCAGTCCTAAGCTAGTTGATCGAGTTGAATTTTCATATTATTAAATCATGCAATGAAAAGAATGCTTCCAGTGTTTAGAGAAAATGTCACGTACTCTAGTGACAAGCGAAGTATAAAATAATTGTCGATTAAAACCTAGCACTCATTGTTTTGTTTTGACTAGCGTTCTGTCGTAAAGGTTTCCTACTGGAATATTATAATGAATGGTTGCCAATGTTTATTGAAGCTGTTTGTATTTTTCAATTATTTCAAATTGTAGTGTTTTTCTATAGTATAAACCTATTAAATCAGGCATGGCAAGATTAATTGAAGTTTTCTTGACTCTAGCCCGTTCACCTGCATGAATTAGGTATAGACTCAGGTATTTTCTAGATGTGTCGGCCTATTTCTAAATTCTAAATTTTATTCAAAATTATCTTATCTATTATCTTTTAAAAAGTGCAGGCACATAGTTGAGACGAATCGATAACTTCTGGAAACTTGTCTCCTCAGTAACCAATTATTATTAAATAAACGATTTTATTCAAGTAATTGCGAATATGATGATCTACAAAAACAGTCTAATCCATCTAAAAAGTCAAATTGCGAATTTGATGGTCTACAAAAACAATCTAATCCACTTTCACATCAGTTTTCAGGGCGTGTTCTTTATTATTTTATTGATTTAATGATACACAATTATTTTTTTTAATAATTTGGAGGAGGATCAACAGGCACTGCCCAAAACTGTTTCCCTCTGAACTTTGATTTATAAAAATAGTCTAACAAATAGTTCATGTTTTCTCCACTTTATAAAATTTTGTCCAGTTTTCTGACCAAATTATCTGTTTGATGTAAGAGTAAAAAACGCGAAGCCGTGTCCACACTGAGAAAAAATGTTCGACATACATGTTTGTTGAAACAGTTTGGGCAAATTTTATTATGCTTGACAAACAATGTTTGCCCGTGGCCAGTGTGAACGCGTCACCAAACAAAATGTTTTAAGTGGGGAGAACAGGTTTTATGTTTCAAAGCAACAATGTTCGGAAAAATAGTAATTTTTTGTTTGCCAAACAATGATTATCCAAACTTTTTTAAAATGTTTGTCCCTAAGCCCCTCAACAAACATGTTTGCCGAACATGTATCTCGAACATTTGTTCGGTGTGGACACGGCTTGAGACAGAGCATTCAAAGACCTAAAATTTTACAGCCAGAAATTAGGTCATAGACTGGTAGATGGCAAATTGAATTTTTTCACAATTCTCTAACTAATGTCATGTGCATTTGAAAAATACCTGAATTTAAAACTTTCGAGTGATTCTATAATAATTATGGTTGAACGCTTTTTTATTGGATAGTCACTCAAGATTTTCAGTTAAATCCTATACTATTAAACGAGCAGCTTCTGTTTATATGTTTAGATGTTTGGATGTTTAGATGTTTATATGTTTGTATTTCACCGGCTCTAACGATTCTCACGAAGTTCAGAACATAGTAGGTTTATAATATAAAGATTCGATTACACTAGGTCTCATCCCTGGGAAAACTCGCTGAAGGACATTAAAAGGATAATTATTATTCATCCTTGGAAAACAGCTGATAATAATTATTTCGTCGTCTGTTGGTGATGGAAGGGAGTGAGCGAGTTCATGTGTGTTGGACTGTGTCAAAATTATGACTCAGCTGTTGAACTTTTGTAATCATTCAATCAGGTACTTAGTGTCGGTTACAAAAAAGCCGGGTTATTTTCAATCCTGATTAATTGCAGTAGATCCATCTTTTTTAAATGGTCTTCTCTGATTTGGATCACGTGAAGTTAATCAGGATTAAAATTTAACCGGCTTCTGTGCAACTGGGCCTTTGTGAGGGAAATTTTTGCATTCCTCTGGGAATTAATCTCAATTTACTTTGATTAGATAGAACATTTCTGTATAAATGTTATTATAATTTCTTCTTTCGTAATAAATTTGCTATGCTTTTGTACTCCAGAGCGAAACGAAGCTCGGTCCCCGATGTTAATATTTATCAAGATAACCAACCATTTGAAAAATTACAAGTATTTGAGTGATAGGAATGTACCATCGGTTTCGCCGTATCCGTTGCCGTCGCTGTCTCTGTTAGTGGAGGTGACGGGGATGACTCTCTGGTCGTTGGACTTGAGGTCGGCTGTAGTCACGTGACGCGTCTGGTCGTCGGTGCACTTCACATCCAATGTGAACTCGACGCTGCAGTCCGGGCAGAAGTCCACACATGAACAGTTCTGCAACACATCATTCAAAATTTTCAATTAATTAATAATTAAATCTATAAACTCTACTATTGAAACTACTGTAGTTTCCGATAAGTGACCACAAACAATCAGGGGTTGTCTCACTAGAAACAAACATTGGGAATCCATGTTTCAATATTTTTTTGCAAAAAATTAAGCTTCAGATTTCAGATTATAAAAGCCTATTTGGAGTGCTTCGTCTCCTTTTATACTGATAATTTAGGCTTTCGATACATTCAAGATTCGATCAAATTCGTCACTGAAACTTTGTTCTACAAAACAATACATCTATGATGTGTTATGATGAAATAGTTATTTGTATATCTAGAGTGAAAAATGCAGCTTTTTCTCCCTGAGGGAGAAAAACATTTTTTACTCGTGATGTACACTACATTTTTCCTCCACATGCATTTATAAAAACTACAATTGAAATCATTTCAAAAACTTAGGTGACAGGTGACAATCTTTTGCAACATAAAACTTTTGCCCTAGTTCTAAGCTCAGATCTGGCAGTAAAAGTTGTAACAATAATGAGCTTCAAAAAATGATGGCCGACTCAAAGTTCGCGTTCCAGATTTGATTAGCTGATGAAAAAATATTCGTTGGCTGGTATTTTGAATAGCATAGACTTGAAAGATATGTATGAATTTTTATAGTCTAATAATATTAAGTATGTAATAATTATAGCATACAAACATATATTTTAAAAAATGATCAAATTTATGTTTGAGGTCTTGAATTTAGTTGGCTACAATGACAACTCAACATGGTTTCTCATCTGAGCTCCGACCTTCCACCCTATTTCCAATATAAGATTTTAAAATAGAGATCCTTTCCATTTTTAAAATATAGAGATCCTTCCCATGTTATCTAAATGAAGTTATTTTTACTCCCTAGGGAGTTTTCAGTTTTTTTAGTCTTGAAGGCGAAAAATTGACAATCTACTTTTAAGTTCCAGGTAGTAAAGTAAGTACTTGGCGTAGGTTTACGCTTTCCACCTTTCAAGATCAAGGTTCTCAGAATTTTTATAATAGTGAAAGAGCACAGGCAAAAAATTAATGATGAAAGTATGCAATGAACGACAACAAAGTAGAGTAGACTATAAAGCAGAAAAACGTTCTTTTACTAAAAAAATGTTCAATCAGAAATTTTGGCTATTGATAAAGTAACTGATATGAAATTGTAATTTCATTTATCATGATTATCAAGCTCAAAAATCAGTACACTGATGATTAAGTTCCACAAACTAGAAAGAACCACTCCCAAAACTATATTTTGTTGTTCATCATGAAGATAGAGCTTCAATTGTGATATAATTCAATTTCTCATTTTCAGAAAAGACACAATATTTTGTGAATGAGAAAAGCATAAGTTGAAATTTGCCGTAAGTTCATTTTGATCTGTTATAAATTCAAAAAAGCAGATTCGGAAAGAAAATGAATTGCTACTCACACGAGCATACTGCATTCTCTCTACAACTTCATCAGAAGTGAGAGGTATCAACCCAATCCTGGAAGCTAGAAACTCGTCACTGAGAACTGTTGAATTGGCTTCCAGTTGGACCCAATCAATAGCCATTGTCGGCGTCTCTGCTATGAATACACGCCTCATGCTGTTTGCAACACTACAAACAACAATTTCGTTCATTTTTACAGTTAATAACAAAATAGCTTATGGTCTTAGAATCAGAGAGAATACTTATAATGTATCTATTTCGCTGTAGGATCGCCCTAGGGTAGCAAGGTCTCTCCGCAAACTGAAGACACATGCATATACAATTGGTTTATTATTACCACTTCCATTCAATGAACTATATTTGGTTATTCATGGCATTATAACTTATGATCTGTCACTACAAAGATAAACTGAGCCATGAAAAAAACGCTTGTACAAGAAATAGCTTCAATTCAATCAATCTGAGATTGATTTTGAGATTACTGTTTCAAGAAGCCATTTTGTTACTGAAAATGAAGTTCAATTATTAATTATGAAAATTAACAATATTGTTTGCAGCAAAACTCTTACATTTAATAATTTAAATAATGTAAGATCAATCTCAAAACATATTTTCAAGTAAACAACACAATTTTAAACCAACTGGTCACAAAATATAAGTTAACCACCACAAGCTTTGTCCGACTTTCAATAAATGTTCTGTGGCGGAAACACCAGGGACAACCATATCAACATATTTCAAGTTTCAAAGTCATGACTGCATTTTCAACATTAAACAAAGCTTTATTATGTTTAATTTTCACAAAACTATATGGCCCAGCTTGATTCAGTGATACACTGTGAGTGCCGATGGCCTGACTGCGACTCAGTATACAAACCAATCTCTGAGTCTTGCCCACATTCAGTAGCGACTTATTTGCTTCCAACCACCCTCCATCAGCCTCCTGCTGCACCTGGGTCAGATTTGAAAAATTCAATGTGGTATCATCCGAAAACAGAAGTCCCAAGTTCTTGTCAAGCGGCAGTTTAGCATGTTAATTCTGCAACCAGGCCTTGTGTAGTGATAGTGACAATGAAAATCACTCTTGGAAGCGTCCAAGTTTCTTGACATAATTATGCAAATAAAACACTTATACAAATAAAAACTATAACTCATAAATTATTCTTGTAGACTGAAGCAGTTTTATGCAGATGTGCTACTAGATGTGACTACAAAAGTACAAAATACTGTGTTTGTCTGAACACTGGATGTGCCCTGAGGAACTTAAACTTTTGAACATCTCTAACTATGAGTTGGCAGCTTTTTATAGGTGCGTACAGATATACGCGCCGCGAACATGAGCAATTCACTTTTAATCAGCTGACTATATCTGTATTTTACAGAAACGGTATAAGATATAGATACAAAAAGCTTGGCATCAGCTGATTAAAAGTGAATTGCTCATGTTCGCGGCGCGTAAATCTGTACGCACCTTATAGTCGAAGTGAGTACCAGTGTGGTGGTGTGGCTATTTTTATTGATGTGGATATGTATGCCCTATTTGCATGTGTTGCAATATACAATGCATGGATAAGGCTCATGAATTTGCCTTTGTTTCTTCTGAGCTTGCAAGACTGTATATTGTTCTGGTGTACCGCTCCCCAGGTGGGAAGTTTGAGAACTTCCTCTTTGCCCTTGAGAGACTTATTGCTGATCTGACCAGGGTGAACCCAAGCTTTGAAGTTGTGATTGGAGGTGACTTCAATGTAGATGTTCTGAAGGCTGATAACAGGGCTAAGGATTTTATCAATCTCCTTCGATCCTTGGACATGTATCTGCCCAACTGGCAGCCCACTAGACTCGATGCTTGCCTGGACAATGTGGCTACAACCCTGAGGGTTGATGTCTGCATTAGGTGCTCTCCCTTAAACCTTTTTCTCAGTGACCACCTGGCACTTGAATGCACCATTGAAGTGTCCAATCTGGTGTCTGAGCCTGAGAGGCATCAGCGGCACATTTGGGTGAGGCCCATTACACAGTGTGGACAACAACGTTTTCTCCAGCTCCTGGATAACATCAACTGGGACCTGCTGTTGGTTCACCTCTGTGCTGAGCTGAATTTTACAGCATTCTTCAGTGAGTTCCTGTGCATCTTCAATGGCTGTTTTCCTCTTGAGAAGATCCTCCATGGGCAAAGTAAGAGGCATGGAGCAGCCTGGGTCACAGATGGACTGCTTGATATGCGTGACCTGATGCTTGTGACATATGAGAGATTTCGATCTGATAGACTTCCATCTTCAAGGAGAATCTACTCTGGCTGGTCATACCAGATTGCAGTACAACTCCGCGCTTATTGAACGGTCTCCCAATAAGTGCAAGGCTGCCTGGAGTGTCATCAGAGCAAGTAAGGGTTCTTCACTGCCGTCTACTTTCTCTGTTTCTGCTGATGATCTACATGACACCTGGACTGAATCGATTCATAGGATCCGTGGGGGGATCCAAGCTTCCTCCTCAGTAGCAGTGGACCTGCTGGCTGCCTCAGTTCACCCTCCAGACTCGCAGCTCCTGACCTGGCGCCCTGTGCCCATTTCTATTCTGCCTATAATATCAAAAAATTTTGAGATTGCGGTTGCTGAGCAGTTCCTTGAGTATTGTGAGCAGTGCGGCTTGTTTGCGGCCACCCAGTTTGGTTTTAGAAAGGAAGATCGACTGCTGATGCTGCTGATTTCCTTCTGCGTAAAATCTATGAGTGCTTTGAGAAGCGTGAGCTTGCTGGGCTCACATTATGTGACCTCAGCAAGGCTTTTGACACGCTTGATCATGCAATCCTTCTGAGTAAACTCAGGCACTATGGGGTCAGTGGATCCCCTTTTAAATTGATTCAATCCTACCTGGGGGGCCACAGGCAGGCTGTACTGGCTAATAATGTGCTGTCTCGTATAAGAGGCTGTGTCAACTGTGGAGTGCTTCAGGGCTCTGTCCTGGGACCACTTCTCTTTTTGATTTCAGTGAATGATGTAGCTCGCATGGATGGCAGAAGTGTTGTCTGCTAAGCAGATGACACCACCTTCTTTGATCATGGTCATGGAGTTGATGTGCTGAGTGCCGAGATGTTGGAGACCAGGTTGTTTGCTTCGGACTGGCTTTCTGCAAACCTCTTTCTTCTAAATGATGATAAAACACAGTTAATCATATTCAGCCTCAGAAATGGGGGTGAGTATGATTTTTCTCCGGTGAAACGGCTTGGGTTTGTTCTGGATAGGAAGCTGTCTTGGGCTGACCACATTGAGGCTGTGTTGCAGGCTGAGCAGAGTGGTTTTCCTGCTCAAAAAGTTGAAATACTCTGTTCCTGCATCCTATCTTAAGGTCTGCTATTTCTGTTTTTTTTCAGAGCATAGTCCTTTATGGCCTCACGCTTTGGGGTGGAGCCACAGATGTGTCGCGAGTGTTGCTCATTCAGAAGAGAGCCCTGAGGATCCTTTGTGGTGCTGAGCGACTTGCCCACTGTTGTCCCCTGTTTGTGTGAGAGAAGATTATCACAGTCTTCTCCCTCTATGTATTTCAGACTCTCTGCAGAACACATGCAAATGTGGGGGAGCTTGTAACGAGGCAGAATATACACCCACATGAGGCTAGAGGGAGACAGAGGCTAGACGAGCCCTACCAAAGACTGAGCAGGACTCGAACGGGCTATGCCCATCTATCTGTCAGGCTCTTCAACAAGCTGCTGGTGATGGCTAGGAATCTGCCTGCCGGAAAAATTTCGGAGGGCCTTGAAAGGCTTATTATTGGAAAATCCTTTGTACTCACTCCGTGAGTATTTCATGCTGGACTGCAGCTTGTTAAGCGCATATTTTTGATAACTTTTCCCTTATTGTTTTGTTTTCTTTTGGACTAGTAGTTTGACTGGCCTACTTGTTTCTTTTGTGTTTTCTTGACGTGTCCCTGGGGGTTTTATGCCCGCCTTATGGACTTAACATGAAATAACTGAATAATTGACTATGCGCACTGCTCCTTTATGTATTGATTTCTTAAATTTACATTCAGGACCCTACATCTGCAGCCAATAGCCAAGAATGCTGTGGAAGAGAGAAACCTCAATCCTACAATGGACGAATTAAAAAGTTACACTAACAGACGGGCATTGAAGGCTTGTTTCTAGTAAGGTAGGCTTACACAAAGAGTTAGCTTGCTAGGAAACCTACAACGTCTAGGCATGTCAACTATAATTTCAGAAAATGACCGATACATGATGCTGCTCTGACCCTTTTTAGAGATGCACTGGCCAGCACCCCCTGGGAGGCTGTGCTCCATGACACAAATGACCTGTTTGGAACATTTTTCCAGTATTTCCGGGAGAAGTTGAACAATTTTTTCTGGAAATTGTCAAGCCACGTCGCTATCAAGGACCAAAAAAAAGCCCGGGCCGTGTGAAAAGTCATCTTGAGTGGTACACTGATGATCTTGCCAGACTCAAGGGAATCATGCTTGCCCTAAAAGATAGATGTGAGCGTGGCAACGACGATGACAGAGAAAGATACCATCGGGCCAAATCCATCTACAAAAAAAGTATTGAGGAAGCTAGAAAGTTGGCAACAGCATCTAAAATTGAGAGTGCACCAAATCGTTGCAAGGCTGCATGGGATGTGATAAACTCACATAGATCAATGCCGAGGAGACAACTTGACTTTGCAAGTCCTGACTCTTTCAACAGTTTCTTTATAGAGTCAGTGAATGACATAGTGAGTGCATTACCTGTTGTTCCTGAGGATCCAGTTGAGCTTCTGGCTGCACGAGTACCACTCACGCACGCTCGTCTTTATGTCTTCTGTCCGGTCACTCCAATGGCCCTTAGGAGGATAATCCGGTCTTTTAAACCATCCAGGAGTCCTGCTATCTATGGCATGTCTGCTTATATGCTTCGGGAGGTGATTGATTCTATTTCAGATCCCCTGGCAGCAGCTGTCAACGACTGCCTGAGAACTGGTGTTTTTCCAGATTTCCTGAAGACCTCAAAAACCGTTCCTGTCTACAAAAAGGGGGACCACCAGAGCCTTAACAGCTTCAGGCCAATTTCAGTGACTCCAGTGTTTGGAAAGGAGGTTAAAGCAGTCATCAAGCCCCAGCTTGAGAACTTCTTTGAAAGACAAAACCTTCTTTCGAGTATGCAGTTCGGTTTTCGAAGAGGGAGGTCTACTGTGGATGCAGTAAATAAAGTGGCTGAACGTATTGGACAGGTGTTTGAGAATGGAGAGTCTCTGGAGCTGACCTTGTGCGACCTGAGCAGAGCCTTTGATTGTGTTGACCATTGCATCCTGATTGAGAAACTGCGCTACTATGGTGTAGTGGACTCAGCGCTATCCATTCTGGAGTCCTATCTGGCTGGGAGGCAGCAGGTGGTGTCTCTGGGTGGAGCTTCTTCCTGTCCACTCCCTGTGAGCCACGGTGTACCTCAGGCATCAATCCTGGGACCGATCCTATATATAATTATGATAAATGACCTCGACAGTGATGGCTCAACGCTCTTGTTTGCGGATGATACATCATTGATGTCATCTGGCCGTGACCTTCAGCAGGTGTTGAAGATGTCAGCTGAACATCTGCGATCTTCAATTTCATGGTTCCTGGCAAACCGATTCCAGTTGAATGCAAACAAGACCCAGCATGTCATCTGCAGCTTGTCAAGAAACCTTCCTGGTGATCAAGATCCTGTCAAGCTGCTGGGTTTTGTTCTGGACAATGAACTCAACTGAGCCAGCCATATTCAGCATGTGACCACAAGACTATCCAGAATTTGTTTTCTGCTGCTGAAGCTGAGGGGTCATGTGACTGAGTCCTATTTAGTCATGGTGTATCATGCGCTCTTCCACAGTCTCGTTTCCTATGGCCTACTCATGTGGGGTCATTCAGCAAAGGTTGTGGACTTACTGAAGCTGCAAAAACGGGCTGCCCGAATCATCACCGCAAGCCCCTTTTTGTTAGACTTGGTATTCTAACAGTGATCTGCCACTTCCTACTTCTCTGTTTAATGTATGTCAAGAGGAACCAGCAGTACATGTTGACTCGGACTGATGTGCACGGACATAACACCAGACATCAAAAGCTGATTGATATTCCCAGAGTACGTCTTCAGAGATCACAGGTGTGCTTCAGGAGTTCGGCATTGCGATACTTCAATAGGCTGCCTACAGGAGTAAAACAGTTGGATTTAAGAGCGTTCGAGAGAGTTGTATCCAAGCACTTGAAAAGCAAGGCGTACTATAGTGTTAGTGAATATATGAGTGATGATTTCTCGGAAATGCTGTTTTGCTCTTGCTAAACATGCCTTATGTATGCCTTTTGTTTTTTGTGTATTGTATTTTATGTTTTTGACGCCATCGATCCCATATTCCGGGTAAAGGATGCAGATAACGTTAAATGTAACGATGTCTCACAGAACCAGCCAATTAGTTTTAGTGCTGGTATAGACATTTGGCTGATAATAACAACACATAATAAATCGATGGCAACCGAAAATTTTACGCCAGATTCCAGATATAATGGCCATCGATGTAAGTTAAAACTGCCAGCCATTTTACCATTGTACAAGTCGTCGAATATTTGTTTGCAATCGATTTAGTAAGTTATGTTATTCTGATCACAGAAGTTAGACGTCATTCACAGTATAATGACAGTCTCAACTTAAGTCATGACCATCAGTGTAAACTTATGCCGAAACAATCTGTATGGTAAATGATAATTTCTAACGTTTCAAAATCAATATATAATCAACCCCAGAAGGAACACACCCAGGTTATGCCATGTTATAATCATATATATCAGTAGCCTTGATTATTTTCAATGTTCAGATAGAGCACCTTTTTTCTTCTGATCATAGTTTTGCTTAACAAAAATAGATTAAACTGTTGTTAAAATCACTATAACTAAGTCAGCATATTGTCATTTAAAAGCAAAAACCCAACCTCCTAACCTCCCCTTTCACATTTAAAACATTAATAAACATAACTCTAGTTAAAAACCCCTAATCCATTCCAGCATATTGCAATTTCGAAGCAAAATCCTAACCCCCTAACCTATCTCTTCACCTTTGAAATATCAAAAAGCATAATTCTACCTGGACCCTAGCCCTTCCTAGCATATTGCAATTTCAAAGCAGAAACCTAACCTACCCTTATGAAACATTATTAAATATAACCTAAAAAAACATAACCCTTAACCCTATTTTGTCAATAAGTTTAATTTCTTCATTGTTGATAAACGATGTGGCAACCTTGCAATGCGTGTAAGAGATAGCGACATCTGCTTTGTTGAATAATACACAAGGATAGCAACACCATTGCAAATCACACACTGCCATTATAACGTGAACCTCACCATAGGTACTCAAAGAATACTTTTGAATAACTATGTGATAACTGTGACCGTTGCTGGCCGTTACTCTGTATCTGAGACAAAGAGAAGCTGCTGAAGGAAACCATGAAGGCTTAACTCACATTTACGCGACTCAGGTCGAGAAGAGACTCGACTCTATAGTGAGGTCCACGTTATAATGACAGTATTTGATCAACTTTGGTTTTGCTATCCTTGTCTATCATTTTACAAAGGCGGTGGTACTATCTTTTTCTAGGTCCACAACGATGACAATTATGTTTTTGACAGTGTGAAAATATAATTAATTAATGCAGAGAATCGGCATCGCTATTCTTCTATCTTCATCCACTGCCATTATAAGGTGGACCACACTATAGTCGAGAGCATGTCTTTTACATCTAATACTTTCGATTTCAAAGCAAAATCCTAACCCCTTAACCTATCCTTTCACCTTTGAAACATCAAAAACATAACTCTACCTGGGCCCTAGCCCCTTCTAGCAAATTGCAATTTCAAAGCAAAACCCTAACCTATTCTTATGAAACATTATCAAGTATGACCTGAATAAAACCTAACCCTTAACCCTATCACATTTAATACTTTGAATTTATTCGTCATCTTTAGAACAAAACATAAACATGTGGTTCATTTTCTAGAACCAAACGTATCCATTCATGATGTGCAAGTTGAATCTTGTCGGCATGCAATCAGCTGGTATAGTGAGGTCCATGTACCAATAGCAGTGTAGGAAGATAGGAGAAAAGAGTTGCCAGATCTCAGCCTTGCCACCCAAACTGCTGATACTGGTATATCTGATGAATGTAACAGTTCATTATTGTTGAAAATAGTTTATCATATTTTATTTGTCGAGAAAATATATTTTTTAAATGAGTAATAATAAATGTTCATGATTGTTGAAGGATAGACAAGGATAGCAACACCATTGCAAATCACAAATCACACACTGCCTATATATATATATATATATATATATATATATATAATATATATATATATATATATATATATATATATATATATATATATATATATATATATATATAAGAAACTTTAAAGTTTGTAATATAAATTAAAACAGGAGACACAAGACATAAATAGATTGAAAACACTACAACTTAGAAATGAAAACTTACATTAGAAATGGGGGAAATTTTCGGAAACTGAGTTTCCTTCCTCAACCGAGCAGTGAGTGGGTAGCCTACAGTTTGAAATCAAATGGTCGTGACCACAGAGTACGCACGGAGAGTCAATTGTAGCAGCAGAGACCACAGATTATGCGGTGCAGACAGATGGAGAGAAAAAGGGTACAGATTCAGGGGACATTATAGGGTATTTAGGGGGCGGTTACAAACAGGATATTTAAGATTTGAGTAGGTTATGAATAAGGAAAGGTGTAGCTTATGAATTGATAGAAAAGAGGAGATTTGAAATTAGAAATCAAAAATTGCATGGTTGCCTGTAAAGTCGGTATATGGGCGAAAGTTTTATGTGACAACGACTTGAGTGGTAAAATAATTTTAATGTGAATATTCATTCGTATAGTAGGAAGAAGGATGAAATAATAGTAACAATTTGAAACATTTATTTATACAAAGAATTATATTTAAAACATTAATTTATTCGAAGAATCTCGCACTGAACCACAACATCGTGATTACTACAATATAACCTATTTACTTATGCATGATTATGTGATTATGCATTATTGTGATTACTACAACATAACCTATTCACTTATTCACCTAAGCAGGCACAGTCGCAGGAGATTGCTTGCGGCGCCTGCGCAGGTTGACTGCTCCATTTCACTCTCTCTCCAGGTGAATGCCTTCGGATTGCTGGCTGCTGCTGCGTTGCTCGCCACTGCTCCTATTCGTGCTCTTTCCAGACGACCGTGAACCGAAACGAACGCTCTCACTCGCTCTCATTGTGAGCGCATAATGTGGGAACGTAACACAGTTTCTTGAAGTGTCACCCGGCAAACCAATTTATAAGACGTTGTCACGTCAAAAAAGAATTAGACTAAAATTGGAGAAAGTAATTGTAGAATTGAACTTGAATGAAATTTATTTTTCATTTTCATTGAGCATTTAATATATATTTGATAGCTGTGAAATTTATTATGATATGATGAAATTTATTTCAATTCAATTAAACAGTTGGTGTAGAGTTGATAGCTATGGTACTATTGCTGTCTGTTAAGACCAGGACTGGAAGCAGCTCCAAGCACCCAAATAAAAGCCAATTCTTTTGTCTTGATATCTATGGAGGGGGCTGTGGGAGGGAGGGTGGCAAGGACTTTGACTTTGAAGCATTTGTCAAAGTTCTTGTTGTGCTCAGAGCCATGGGTAGGGATAAGTAGGGAAGTATTATTTTTAAAGAAAGCCCTGTGATTGTTGATCTGGAGGTTTAGGGCAGTGGTGGTTTCACCTATATAGAAGGCAGGACAGAAGTTGCAGGAAAGGAGGTAGATGAAATTTTTGGAGATGCAATTACTGGATTGATGGATTTGGTGGGTGTAGTTGGTGATAGGACTGGTAAAGGAGATGGAAGAATCAGTGATAGGACAGGTTTTACAGCGGGGGCGTTTGCAAGGTAGGGTACTAGGTGGAGAATTTTCACTCACCTCTGATGAAATCCCAACTCCACCTGGTACCCTACCTTGTATAATACTGCCATTATCATGTGGACTTCACTGTAGATTCCGTGTCTATAGGTTCAGCATACATTGTAAACACAATGATGAGAAAATGTTTAATGTCCCACTTGCTTCAGTTTTCTGGAATAGACACTTGCAGATCTGAAATCTTGAAAAAATGAAGATCAGTGGCATTCTGTGATGAAGGGTGAACTGTGTGATTGTTGAGGTACATTATTATATTCACGTGGGAGGTGGAGATATATGGTGTGGGAGTGTTGAATGAGGGGAGTCTCACTGTAGAACTGCACCTTACAAGTGCGCTAGTGTAGTATCTGTTTGAGTAACCCCATAGAGAAACAATACCATAAGGTATAATGCTATTATTGCTTACTCTATTGTTTGTCTATGGTAACACATTCGTTGGAGCAGTTTGTTACCTGCTACTTGGAAATATAAGTGTTACTTCGTTTTCATGAACCAGTGAATGGATGAGCATGTACAGTTGGCAGCCATTGTGAATTAATGAACACGTGTAGCCATCATGTCTGAGAAATCATCTCATTTTAATTGTAGTTTATGCAAAAATCAATTGTCCAATAGTTATAATTTGCAGCAGCATCTTCAAAATGTTCATGGAAGAAATAGACCTGTGAAGGAGCAATATGTCCATTCAAAGACTGTAGAAGAACATTCAGCAGTAAACATTCAGAGTTAGTGAGACACTTGACAGAGAAGCATGCATTTCAGCCATCAATCGATGAATTCATGTTTGCTTCTGAAGATGGTAAGTTATTTGTAGTTATTTAAGTTTATAATGTAGTCAAGTTGTTGACAATCTTTAAAACTTGTGACCCCCTGGATTGGAGAACTTGCTCATAAATAGTTGTATTTTAATCTTTGAAACCTGCAATTTTCAATCAAAGAGAGTTGGTGAAAATTATGGAAACAGCTTAATATTCCTTTTACAAGGATAATTTTACATTAAGTTTTTATTGGGGATACAATTTGAAAAGAAGATTACTCTTAAAAATTACTCTGTCACATCAACATTTTTGTCCCTCATATCAATCCAAATTCATTTTTTAATGAGAAGATGGTTATGTGATACATGATTTCGATAAGTTCAAAGAGAAAATGAATAACAAAAACTGCACATTATCTTAAACCGTTTCAGTTTGTTAATGTAAGGGCAGTTTGCACAGAGACAGTTTAAACTGGATTAAATCCGTATCAAGCCTTGTTTGTTATAATTTGTTTCATTTTGAGCTAAAGCCACAGTTTTTTCAGTATTAGATTTTTTTTCTAACATGAGTGCATAGAACATAGAACAATAAATTGCCATATAGCCATCAACAGAAATTGAAGAAGCATAAAAAGTGCCAGTGTATAGTTTTACAAATTTGATACATTAAATTGAAAACCTAGCAATGTTTCCAGGGTGCAATGAATCAATTAAAGTAATTTCCGACTTTAATAATTTAAGAGGTTATGTTGTGTTTTATTTCATTGACGAATCATTTTCAGTTCCACTGAATGCCAGTCACAGCTCAGTAACAGTTATCACAGTGAACGGAACTGCTCTAACAAATAAGTTACAAGCGCATGCATCTCTAGGTTAGATTGGGCCGCGGAATTGGAAATATCTGGAACTCAAAATATCAATGTAAATGTCATATGCTTGAAAACTGTTGCTGGGTGGAACTCCGAATATTTGTCAGACAGCGGAATTGGAAATATCCGGAACTCGAAATATGTTGCTAGGCGGAATTGGGAGTATCTGGAACTCAAATTATTTGTTTGTCAGATGGCGGAATTGGAAATATCTGGAACTCAGAATATAAGTGCCAAAGTGGGAGTACTGGTAATGTGTTTGTTATTGAGAAATGGTTCAAGTCTGACTTATTTTATGGAATGATATGGACTAATTAGCCCACTTAGGGTAATTCATAGCTCATTATATATTAATTTTGAACGGAAATATTGGACTTGAACTTTAAACAGTAGAAACAACTTGGCTGATCTTTTTGGACTTGTTTTTCATTATCAAAATTTGGGAATAGAATACTTTTGGACCTGGTCTGTCGTTCTTCTCCAATTATATTCATATTCATACAAGCTTATATTATGCAAGCTTTCAAAACTCTGTTATCTGTTTCAACAAACAAGACTGACGACTGTTGATGTGTTGATGAATTTATTTTAGGTTAACTATAGAACCCTTCATTTGTTTTGCGATAAATTTGTTTCATCCCACATCTACCCAGTCTCGCTAATAACGATCGATATTGTGAGTTCGATATATTTCCAATTCCACATACTTCCAATTCCACCAGCTGACAAGATATTTTGAGTTCCGCCTGTCAACATATTCAGAGTTTCATATATTTCCAATTCCGGCCAGCTGCAAGATATTTTGAGTTCCATATATTCCCAATTCATGCGACCCGTTAGATTCCTACAACGAGACGCACGTAAAATGATAGAGAAAAAAACGGCTAAATCTCCAAATGAAAGAAAAATTTGGCCTGGAAAGGAACCAATGTAACGTCGTCAAACTTGAACTATTCGGGGGTGTCGATCAAATGTGCGAGAATCAGCACATCATTGGGAAGGATCTCAGATGTGCGATATTTCAGGAATAGAGAGTACCACACAGCAGCTTCTCTTTGTCTCAGAAACAGAGTAACGGCCAGCAACAGTCACAGTTATAACATAGTTATTCAAAAGTATTCTTTGAGTATCTATAGTGAGGTCCACGTTATAATGGTAGTGTACGATTTGCAATGGTGTTGCTATCCTTGTCTATCGTTCAACAAATGTGAAAGAGTCAGGGGTTAGGTTTTATTCAGGTTATATTTAATAATGTTTTATTAGGATAGGTTAGGTTTTTGCTTTAAAATTGCAATATGCTAGAAGGGGCTTGGGTCTAGGTAGAGTTATGTTTTTGATGTTTCAAAGGTAAAAGGATAGGTTAGGGGGTTAGGATTTTGCTTTGAACCACATGTTTGTGAACATGTTCATTAAATGAACTACATGTTTGTGAACATGTTGTAACGTTCAAAATCCGAATGGATAAATAAAATTCCTATTTGAAGAAATTTATAGGTCTAAGTGAAATGATAGGCTAATATCGCCAAAGATGATAACGTTAAAGATTAGATAATATCAGGCATCATGGCCAAATTGTACAACAGCCGAATAGGAATGAAAATAATTTTTGCTACCTTTATAATATTATATAAAATATTGAAAATTTGAGGTTAGGCATAAAACATCTACTGATCGGCAACCTAATGATCGACTGAGTCGCATAACGTAGAATCTGACCAAACACCTTGGCAGAAGCTTGTTGTAGCGAAGCAGTGTTCAACTTGAGGAACCAAAGGTTACACGTGGCTATTGCTGTAATATGAGAATCAATCTATAACCTTTATAAAATTACTTTGCATGTAAAAAGCATATTAAAAAACCCAACAAAAATAATTAAATGTATTAAGGAAGTAGGAGGTTACTAGGCGCATGAATACTATAATAATTTACATGCACCAATCAAATGGTGGCAATTGATAGCGGCAATAGTGAGCCGATACAAATATATTGTATATATTTCTACAAATGATAAGAATTTATAAATTATTATTGTGCAGTTTATGTTTTTGATATGGCCCGAAGGCAATTAAATTATTAAAGATGTAACATAAGTAATAATTTAATAGTTTGGTACGGTCTATTTGAGCCATGAATGGCGGAGGAACAGAGTATTTAATTTCATGTAAATTTGGAAATCGGAAATGAGAATTGTGATTAGAAAAGAGAATTTCGACACTTGCCTGCCAACGACCACCATGAGATGTAACCAAAATCATGGCGGAGGAACAGAGTATTTAAATTTCATGTAAATTTGGAAATCGGAAATGAGAATTGTGAATTAGAAAAGAGAATTTTGACACTTGCCTGCCACGACCACCATGAGATGTAACCAAAATTATAGAGCGTAATATCTTACTATACCTTTTAATAACTTAAAGTAAATCGAATTATTAAATTTTTTCATAAGACTTTGTGATGCTAATGTAAAGCAGAAGTCATTTTAAATAATTTTTTAACCCCTTGGAAGAGACGACTCCGGCTACAAATAATCCAGGACCACCAGGAGTTTGGATCGACATCAGCAGCTCATAGAAAATTCCAGCACGTGAGTGAAAAATATTCGAAATAGTGATAGGGCGCCCTCAGTGCTTCGAAATGAAATAAGAATCAAAGCTAGCTCGTCAAAAGGGTTTTTTATAAATTAAGAATTTGGTAAAAATACTTGCGCAAGTAAGATAGTATAAAGGTATTTTATTAGATAGTAACGAATCAATCCATATATCAAAAGATCTATCAATCAAAGAATACTAAGTTCTAGGCTGTCAATACAATATTCATATGATCATTAATCTCTGCAATATAATTTGCGATAATATAATGTAGCTCTGATTCACTAGATGAATTGATCTTGAATGAAAAAGACTAAGAAATTGTCAAAAAACCACTGATTATTGATAATTAGAAAGACCGGTTTCAGTTATTACACCATTGTCAATCTCTGATAAACTAAAACTAAATACAAGAGCAGCAGAATTTATACTAGTAGGCGAGTACTGCTATGGTCGAGGGCATGAACGCCTGCCATTGGCCTAGCTAGACAGTCTCCTCCCCCTCAACGGTGTGACAAAATGGCGGCTTAAGCAACAGAATCGCCATGATAATAAAATTTACTATCTGGTACAAAATAAGAACCAAGAAAACAAATGTGAAGATAATAAAACAAATATGTAAATGAAAAACTATTGACTAATGTATGCTTACATGTTTATGATAAAACTAAATTTGTAGTGTTGTACTGGTTGAAATGAATCTGGTCATTTAAACTATACTGGGGATTTTCCTTAATTACTCTTGTTATTTCTAAAGCCTCTAGAATATTCAAAGATTTGCCTTTGTTATTAACATGCAGAAACTCAACATTCTCTGTCCACAATAATCTGTCCACCATACTTTCTTCATACCCATTTGTGACAGCTATC
The DNA here is from genome assembly GCF_014356525.2 of Nilaparvata lugens. Taxonomy (NCBI): domain Eukaryota; kingdom Metazoa; phylum Arthropoda; class Insecta; order Hemiptera; family Delphacidae; genus Nilaparvata; species Nilaparvata lugens. The sequence goes on from NC_052506.1 coordinate 31,136,919, forward strand.
TGTTTAATTTTAGTGATCTCTTTTAGTGAAATTTAGCGGAAAAATATTCTAACTGTAATAAATTTTTATATTCGTTGAATATCCTACATCAATATGCTATCCAATAGAATTGGAGATTAGCAGAAGCTGTGCTGTTGAGGCAATATCAAAATCATGATTGCTCATAGGTATTGTTAGTGCTCTATAGACCATGCTATTGAAAGCAGCAAGTTTGTGAGAAATAGGATGACAAGAATGAAGAGGAATGATAACATCAGTATGGGTTGGTTTTCTGAAAATAGAAAACTTGTGAAAACCAGTGCTATGATCTATTCTTAAATCTAGGAAATTCAATACACAATCCTGTTCTACCTCTACAGTGAATTTAATGATAAATCATCATTGGATAATAATATCTTCATCAAATAGAATGACGATTGGCTCCAGTTACAGTGCTCGGTAACCATCATCACAAAGAACGTTACATTCAAAGAACTGACTGGATGGAACAGGAAAAAACCCGTTGCTAACGCATGCGCGATACGGTGCTGTCTGAGACAGAGAGTGGTTTGTTACCACACAAGAACACAAGGTGGACTTAGCTTAAATGTATTCTTTAGTCCTAAATGTATGGAGAGACGAAAAGCAATAATTACTATATTGCATTTTATTCACTGCCTCACTTTAATTCAGCTCTCACATATCAACTCAGAATAAATTAATAAGTAAAATGATGGTTTTCTTTTCAACCATTATGACAATCATGATTACACAAACCACTCTCTGTCTCAGACAGCACCGTATCGCGCATGCGTTAGCAACGGGTTTTTTCCTGTTCCATCCAGTCAGTTCTTCGAATGTAACGTTCTTTGTGATGATGGTTACCGAGCACTGTAACTGGAGCCAATCGTCATTCTATTTTCTTTTTATTTTCATTCTATTTCTTTTCAACCATTATGACAATCATGATTGTGTTGTTACACAGCATGGATGAGACGTTTCAGAGGAACTACCACACTAGTGCTGCAGACTAGATGAATTAAAATACCTGTAGGAGAGTGAGGTAATTGAATATTAGTAAACTAATTTATTTACAACAAAACAAGAATGAACAAGTTTTCATTTATTAGTTAAGCTCAAGATATTCAAGAACAGAAGTACTAACTTGATAAGTAGAGTAAAACTGTTACATATCTTTTTAGCTATGGTACTAGAACCATGTAAGATGGAACTAGATACCTAGTTTTCAGAATCTTATAGCTAAATCCATACCGTAACATATCCAAATAAATGCAATTTTCATAATCGTTCTGTTTTATTTTTTTTTCCAATTGTCATTGCCTTCAAAGATTGATCACTTGTACAAAATTAGGACAGTTCTTTGAAAACTACCGATTTTTGGCAAGCTTGCCAGTATCATTGGACGTTGATGCAGTAACTGCAGTCACAGTTGCACTTATAACTTTTCTCACTTTCTTATGCAAGTTCAGAAATTTTCTTTTCTTCTTTTTTTTCTTTCCACCATTTGAATTAGTTTTATCTTCTTCATCATCTGAATCTTCAGCAGCCTCTGAAAAAAAAATTGATTCATTTTACTCAGACTAAAATCTTGAATTCAGCACAAGTTAAAGACGTAAGAATTCATTTTCCTTGAACTATGTCAGAATAAATATCAAGATTGCAAACATGTTCATGATATGAACCACATGTTTATGTTTGGTTCTAAAGATGACGAATAAATCTAAAGTATTAAATGTGAAAGGGTTAGAGGTTAGGTTTTATCTAGGTTATATTTAATAATGTGTTATTAGGATAGGTTAGGTTTTTGCTTTGAAATTGCAATATGCTAGATGGGGCTGGGGTGCAGTTAGAGTTATGTTATTTGATGTTTCAAATGTGAAAGGATAGGTTAGGGGGCTAGGATTTTGCTTTGAAATCTAAATTATTAAATGTGAAGGGGTTAGGGGTTAGGTTTTTTTGTATTATATTTAATAATGTTCCATAAGGTTAGGTTGGGTATTTGCTTTAAAATTGCAATATGCTAGAAAGGGGGTCCAGGTAGAATTATGCTTTTTGATATTTCAAAGGTGGAAAGATAGGTTAGGATTTTGCTTTGAAATTGCAATATGCTGGAAGGGATTAGAGGTTTTTCAAATAGTTATGTTTATTGATGTTTTAAATGTGAAAGGGGAGGTTGAGGGTTCGGTTTTTGTTTTGGAATGACAATAATTATGCTGACTTAGTTATAGTGTTTTTTAACATCAGTTAAATAACAACTGTTATATTTTTCAAAAGTACTCTTTCTTTTATAAAATAAAATGATAATATATTGAATTTAATGATAAATCATCATTGGATAATAATATCTTCATCAAATAGAATGACGATTGGCTCCAGTTACAGTGCTCGGTAACCATCATCACAAAGAACTGGCTGGATGGAACAGGAAAAAACCCGTTGCTAACGCATGCGCGATACGGTGCTGTCTGAGACAGAGAGTGGTTTGTGCTAACGCATGCGCGATACGGTGCTGTCTGAGACAGAGAGTGGTATGTGTGTGGTAACAAACCACTCTCTGTCTCAGACAGCACCGTATCGCGCATGCGTTAGCAACGGGTTTTTTCCTGTTCCATCCAGTCAGTTTTTTGAATGTAACGTTCTTTGTGATGATGGTTACCGAGCACTGTAACTGGAGCCAATGGTCATTCTATTTTCTTTTTATTTTCATTCTATTTTCTTTTTATTTTCATTCTATTTCTTTTCAACCATTATGACAATCATGATTGTGTTGTTACACAGCATGGATGAGACTTTTCAGAGGAACTACCACACTAGTGCTGCAGACTAGATGAATTAAAATACCTGTAGGAGAGTGAGGTGATTGAATATTAGTAAACTAATTTATTTACAACAAAACAAGAATGAACAAGTTTTCATTTATTAGTTAAGCTCAAGATATTCAAGAACAGAAGTACTAACTTGATAAGTAGAGTAAAACTGTTACATATCTTTTTAGCTATGGTACTAGAACCATGTAAGATGGAACTAGATACCTAGTTTTCAGAATCTTATAGCTAAATCCATACCGTAACATATCCAAATAAATGCAATTTTCATAATCGTTCTGTTTTATTTTTTTTCCAATTGTCATTGCCTTCAAAGATTGATCACTTGTACAAAATTAGGACAGTTCTTTGAAAACTACCGATTTTTGGCAAGCTTGCCAGTATCATTGGACGTTGATGCAGTAACTGCAGTCACAGTTGCACTTATAACTTTTCTCACTTTCTTATGCAAGTTCAGAAATTTTCTTTTCTTCTTTTTCTTCTTTCCACCATTTGAATTAGTTTTATCTTCTTCATCATCTGAATCTTCAGCAGCCTCTGAAAAAAAATTGATTCATTTTACTCAGACTAAAATCTTGAATTCAGCACAAGTTAAAGACGTAAGAATTCATTTTCCTTGAACTATGTCAGAATAAATATCAAGATTGCAAGAGCATGATCAGCTAAGTTCTTGTGGTAAGGGTCAACACACGAATTTCTGGCAGTATGAGGTGACCTCATAGTATAAATTGTAATTAATAGACACATATTAATAAGTTGAAAAGCGCTCCTGGTTTCCTTCCTATGAGTGTTTAAGGTAATTTTTAGAGTCTAGTGAAACTTATTATTGATACAGGTCAATATGTTATGCAGTAGACAATTAAGTAATAATATAATGCGATGAGCAAGGCCACGGTCACATATAGGTACAGTAGAGAGGGGTACCAACAGAGGGAGCAACTACAGATTTTTATTGAACGATTGTTTTGGTTACCAGTAAATACACCAATATATTTTATTTAGTAGAGAGTGGAGAGGACTTGTTATGACTAGACGAGAGTAAAGACAAGTATATAGTAAAGACTATAAACCTACCTGAGTTTGGATTCACAAAAAGAATAACAAGAATGATGGCGCAAAGCAAATGTGAATGGTAAAAAGATTGGAAACATTTATACGTACAATATAATATGGATTGGATTGATCCAGTGACTCAGCCGAGTTTAAGGAGAAACAGATGTGAAATTATCATTGAACGGATACGTAACAGTCTAGAAGAAATGTGGTGGAATAGTGCCTCAACTTCGCAGTTTCACTCAATGTAGGCCTATCAGAAACTAAGAACGTCTCAAGTCTCATGCAATGGGAAGAGATTATATTAATGACAAAACTAAAAGACGTTTCATCAGTTTAATATTCAGAGTGAGAGGGTCTCTGCTACTTTTAAATTTCATGGTGGATAAGGATGACTACAGTTATATTTGTTCACTTTGCCATAGCAGAGAGATAGTAGAGGACACATACCACTTCTTAGGTCGATGCACAATTCTAGGAGAGTTTCGGATGAAATGGTTCGATCATTGGATTATAGAATATAAAACTATACTAAGTTACCTAAATAGTGAAAACTGGGGAAGATTGGTGGGATATATTGATGAGGCTTTGAAGCTTTGAGAGCAATTATTCTCAGGGTTCAATTTCTAAGAACAACTTGAGGGTTATATCACAAGTCAATCAGGTAATGTAGGTGATGCTTATAATGTATGTAACGTATATTGAAGTAACTTTGTATTTGATGTTGTATAGCATCATGTGATTGCTCAAAAAAGAAAAAAGAAATGATTTCATATCTTTGTAATATTCTTTACATTTTCTTTAAAAAAATTTCTTGTTCTGTAGGCACCGTCTTTCATGTATTCAAATGTATTAGTCTAGGCCTAATGTATTTTCAATCGTGGATATTGTTGGGCCGTTATTTTGCAGTTCTATATTTTTATTCATTCTAGTACTTGCAGATTAAATTGAGTGTGTTTATTAGGTAAATGAATAGAGAAATCTTGCTGTCGTTTAGAATGAATACATCTTACGCTAAAGTATAATAATACATTTTTCTTATTAAACATTGATAGCTTATACTATTTAGGAGCGATTGAACGCATAGAGATGGAGTAGCAATGAGCTTTTCGTCCGAAGTAATATTGTAGAATAGATTCGAGAAAACAGCTTATCAAAGACATTATTATGTTATGATGTAATAAAGATAAACTATCAACTCTGGCTGAAGGCATGAGCCATCCCAATTGAATTTTTGTTACGCTTTGAAATTGTGATTGTGTTTTTGTTTTGAAGATTAAAAGATTCTCTATCCATCTTAATAATACAGGATAAAATAAAATGATAAATTTTGGCTTGAGTAATTCTGGAATATGGGTTTCCTGATTGAAATTATCACGATAGGCTAGACAAGAAGTTCAATTTTCTGCCGATATTCTATCATATTTATTTTGTTTCAAAAGAATCAAATATCACCTTGATCAGTAAAAGTCCTCACAGTAGCTGTAGCAACAATACCTCCTTTTCTAAACCTTGACCTAGCTATTGGTTGTCTTGGAGTTTTTTTCCTGTGAAAATAGCAGTTCACTCTTAAAACACATATATTTATTTTAATGCTCATTCACAATGAATACAACAAAGGACACAGCATCGTACATTTTAAAATGAGATTTGGGAGCTTATTGTTTCAAAATAAACAATCCTTGGGAATATTAAAGTTATCAATGGGCTTTACTTTCAGAAACAATTGGTACAGCTCTAGTAATAGAGAAAGCTCATTGATTACAAGTTTTACAACTTTACAAGAGTGAGATAATTTCAGATACCGGTATATCCACACCACGAGGCCCTCAAGTTTACTGCATTCTTAAAATTGCAATAAGTGAATCCATTTTAATTAAAAAGTAGACTATTTATTGATAAAATAAATAAAAAAGAGCAGCTTCCCTATGATCACTTTTCAATACTGTATCTCTTTTTGTACAGAGTGTTTATAAATGAATATAGAGATTTTAACTCTTTATAATATTTATCACATTGAACTTACAGTTGTAAATGATAAGTAACTCAAACAGTTTTACTAAAAAACTTATAAATGTTCAATGTGATTTTTCACACAGCACACATCCAGCCTATAGCCGAGTTCCCAAGTGTATCTTCTTTCTGAAGAATATTGTATTTCATAGATTGCTGTACTTGAGGAGACAAATATGGGATTACCTGTATGCTGCTTACTGTTGTCTCAAAAAATACATTTCGTTTTTCTGTAATTCATTTTGGGAATGAGAAGAAAAATACCGTCATAGGATTATACTTTCTGAAGAGATTAATTCTCTTTTTCGAATTGAGACATTTTTTTTAAAAACTCTGTAAAAATTATTTAAAACAACTTACCAAGGAGATTCTTTGAATTTTCGATTTTCCTCAACTCGCACAGGTTCTATTAACAAAGTAGGGTCATTTTTAACGGCGTTATCATTCGTACTAGTTTGAGATTGCTGCTTCTTCACTCTGTAAAATTCATGTTCTGACGTTAAATTTTATCAAGATACATAAATTGAATTATACCTATATTGAATTATTCCAAATAAAAGAGGTGCAGGTCACATTTGCTCAATACCAAAACTAACTGTCCAATTTGAATTTCATCATATTATAAACGGATTCCTTGAAATCTTCTTCCATAATAGATTTAAACAGGAGTGCATTTGAAACACGGAAAAATACTGTACTATGTTTTCGGCTCAAAAAGTAATTACCGTAACTATAAAATTAAAGATAATTAATACAAATAACATTTCCTCAGAATGGTTAGCCATTTTATCGTGCTGAAAAATAAATATTTTGTGAATAAAACTATACCGTAAATGAGATAATCAAGTCCATGGCCTAGTAGCTTTATCCATTCATTTATTTATGGCGTACGTGAATACCAGAAACGTTTATCGACAGGAGCATAACATTTATTAACGTTAAGGCAATGCAGAAGAAAATCTTGAATTATTATGGAAGATTTCTATTGATTGCTACTACAATATAGAAGAATGTATCTGTTTATCAAAATATATGTAATGAATATTCACAAGATACCGATACTTCCCAATAATTGTATATTGAATAATTTTGGAAAATAACTAGTAGGCTACCCTTTGGTTAAATATTTTTTATTATTTTCATTTTGACACTTGAAAAATGGCATAAGTGCTCGAAACTAGTCGTGTTCATATAAAAATATATCAGAAGGAAAAGGATAGGCTACTAGTTATTTTAATAATCAAACATTCAAATATCCCTATTAAAATACTCTATTTGATTTTTATATTGATATCGACTGTTCAAGCGCAACTCTTGAGCAGATTCATCAGATCCAATTAAATGAAAAAGTAGCCTATACGATTGAAAGTTACCAGTTTCAATCCAAGTAGAAATGATTGTCACTGCATTCTTCTGTCATACGTGAATTAGGTTGCGTACATTTTCTAATTATTCATACAATCAGATCCAATAGAGATCTCTAAAAATGTTTTGATTGAATTGACATAAAACAGAATAGGTACGAGAATATATTTATTACCTGGTGGTTTTTCTTCTTGTTCGTTTCTTTGAAGTTTGTAGAGGCTCTTGAGGTGGAATTTGAGATACGTCGATTTCAGGCTCAGATTTACTAGACTTCAACTTGACAATATCTCTCTTGATAGACTTATCTTTTTCTTTCTCTTTACTCTTTCTCGTTTCATGATGCTTGTGTTTTTTCAATGAATTCAATTTCTGATTGCAGGCTCTATAAGAAAGTTCGATTTTTTAATTAGACATGCTAATCATTGATGGAAAATTTCTATTCAAAATGATTTCTTAGTGCTATTTTGGAAAAGAGTGAAAACTAGTTTTGACCTGGGAAATGGATGTAGTGATGCTGCTCCATATTATTGCTTGCTATATATATATAATCACATGAAGACTGTTCATCTTTCAACCACGTGTTAACTATATGCTACTGATTTCACAACATTTGCAGACGATCTTGGAAAAAAATTAAATATTTCACAAGAATAGTCAAAGTTCAGTAGATACAAAAATGTATCCTAGTTTAGAAAATAACAAAACTACCGTAAGTTTACAGTCACTTTCAAGTTTACCGGCAGTTTATTACTTTGATTGCCCTACTACTGCAGCTAAGGAAAGTATTGCTCTCACAAATCCATCAAGGTACCTGTAATAGAATTGGACTCAACACGAGCTTTATTCGACATTAAATATGTGTCTTAGTAACAGAGATAACAGATTATAAATATTACAGCTGTTTTATCATCACAATCTTCCCCCCTTAATATCAATCGGCACTCGTGGGGTATGGGGCGAGCTGGCGAAGTGAGACTGTCGATTCTCTGCCGTCGTTGTGGCGAACAAACGCATATTCAGGGTTACTCTCGATTAATTCAACTTTTTCAACTTGCGATTCTTGTTTTGAGTTTTTTGTCATCTTCTTCAACCATACTGGTCCAGGTGTCAATAGCCAGGTTGGTAATGGTTTTCCATTACTTGAGTTTCTTGCATGTAAAAACATCCGCTCATGTGGTGTGCAGTTGGTGCTTGTGCATAATAGGGAACGAATAGAGTTAAGGGCATCGGGGAGAACTTGTTCCCAGTGACTGTTGTTCAAACCTCTCGATTTTAGGGCTAGCATCACACTTTTCCATATAACTCCATTGTACCGTTCGACTTGCCCATTACCGGCTGGATTATAGGGCGATGTTCTGCTGCTGGCAATTCCTTTTGATAGTAGGAAATTTTTCAAAGCTGATGACATAAACGATGTTCCTCTATCGGAATGTATGTAAGACGGTACACCAAAAAGAGAGAATAGTGATGTAAGGTGTTTTATTACTGTATTAGTAGTCATGTCAGGACAGGGGAAGGCAAATGGGAATCTGGAATATTCGTCTATAAGAACTAAAATATACTTGTTCCTTGAACTTGATTGTAGTGGGCCTTTGAAATCCATATTAAGACGTTCAAATGGTCGAGTTGCTTTGATAAGGCGGCCAGTTCCTTTGGCATAGCGTGGTTTCATTTCAGAACATGTAATACATTTGGAACATACTTCTTTTACATCATCTATTGAATATGGTAAGTTCTTTGTTTTGGTCCAATGATGGAGTCGAGTAACTCCTGGATGACACAGGTCCTCATGAATTTTTATCAGTTTCTTTATATCTGTATGGCATCCAACAGTGGCACAGACTCTTGATAGTGTATCTGCTGGTATATTCTCTTTTCCAACTCTATAAATTATATTGAACTTATATTCTGACAATTCAAGGCGCCATCGTTGGATTTTGTCATTCTTAATCTTGCTGGTTTGTTTATTACTAAACATGAATGAAACTGATTTCTGGTCTGTGATAAGTGTAAATTCTCGTCCAAGTAAGTAATGTCGCCATTTCCTGATTGATTCCACAATGGCATAAGCTTCTTTTTCCACTGCAGAGTGCCTAGTTTCAGATGTGGAAAGAGTTCTTGAGAAAAACGCCACTGGTCTCTCATTCTGTGTTAATACTGCTCCAATAGCGTAATCTGAGGCATCAGTTTCCAAAGTGAACGGGACTTTTTCATCAATGTGCACTAGAACTGCAGATCCTATTTCTTTCTTTAATGATTCAAATATATTTCTGCATTCTTCATTCAACGGGAAGTGAGTATTATGCACAAGTGGATGGATCTTTTTTGAAAATTCTTTTATCCATTTGGAGTAGTGTGCAAGCATTCCAAGGACACGCTTCAATTCTTTCTGATTTTTTGGAGCTGGTAAGTCAAGGAGTGGTTTCAATCGATCTGGATCGGGCTTAATCATACCCTGACCAATTTCGAATCCCAGAAAGGTTAAATTCTCCATAGCTATTTTACACCTTTCTTCATTAATCGTGAGGCCATATTTTTCTGTTGCTCTCCAGAAATTTTCTAAATTTTCATCATGTTCTTCTTGGGTCCTTCCGCATACAATAATATCATCTAAATAGGCATAACATGATGTCAAATTTTCTCGTTCTATGATTTGATCAATCACTTTCTGGAAAGCAGCTACTCCATTCGTGACTCCGAACGGAATTCTTTTGAATTGATACAGTTTGTGTCCAACTTCAAATGCGGTGAAATGCCTTTCCTCAGGCAAGATTGGTATCTGGTGATAGGCAGATTTCAGGTCAATAGATGAGAATATTTTATATTGCGCTACCTTATTGACTAATTCTTCCATTAGTGGTAGTGGATAGGCATCCAAATTCGTGAATTTGTTGATGGTCTGTGAATAGTCAATCACCATACGTTTCTTTTGGTTCTCTCTTGAAGTAACAAATGCTTGAGCTCTCCAAGAAGAATGACTATTTTCTATAATATCAGCATCTTTAAGCCGTTGACTTCATTCATCATAAACAAGTAATCCTCTTCTGAATGTCGTCTCGATTTAGTTATTATAGGCCGACAGTCCGGTTGAAGATCACGAAACAATGAGACAGGTTCTACTGTAGCTTGGGCTAGAGCACACTTTTTAATTTCATAAGTAGGCCTTCTTGCGTCATTGTCTTCATTCAGTTGTAGTGCTGCTTTAGATCCACCGAAATCAAAAGTGATGGATGAAAAGTTCTTTAGAAAATCGTGTCCCAAAATTACACTAGCGCAACATTTGTTCAATACGATCAAAGGAAAATCATTATATTCTTCGTTCTGGAAATATATTTCACTCAAAGCGCACTCAGTTGTTTTAGTGTTGCAGGCACTTGAAGCAAATGTAATCAAATTGGAATATGGCATAGTTTTCATCTTCGATTGTACTACTAGTTTCTTATCTATAAAACTTGCTGTGCTCCCAGTGTCTAATAGTGCCAATGTATCTATTCCATTAACACGTATAGGAACAAGACATTTTGAGAGGTCAGTGCTGGTATTGCTGCTGAAATTACTGTGGCAGATACCATTTGGTTTTTTTTATCGTTTCGTGCTCTGCATACTTTTGAAAAATGGCCTATTCGATTACAAGTTAGGCATGGTTGTCCTTTTGCTGGGCATTGGCTATTATCAGTATGATTATTATAGCCACAAAATCTGCATTGAATCTTCTTTTGGTAAGAATTACGGACTAAAGTCGTTTTCTCGGTATTTTTATTCTCGTTTGCTAGGACTGTGTTAACATATTCTGAACTGGTTTCGTATTCTTTAGCAATGTTTTCAGCATTCTCTAACATTCGTGCTTGTGAGATAGCGTCTTGCAAAGTTAGCGATTTCATTTCGAAAAGATGTTGTCTGATTTTCGATGATTCTAATCCGGAGATGAACGCGTCTCGGATATATTCACTTTTGTTATCGTCAGCCGTGACTGCTTGAAAGTTACATGGTAAACTTAGCCGTTTTAGTTTATTATAGAATTGATCAATTGATTCTCCATGGGTTTGTTTTGCTTTAGATAAGCAGTAACGTGCATGTACTACATTTTGAGGTTTTATAAAGCTTTCTTCAAGAGTTGTTATAGCTTCTTCAAATGATATACAATTGCAAATACTTTCAAAAATATTCGGTGACACATAATTGATCAAAACATTCAATTCATCCTTTTTCGGGATTGAACTGTTTTTTAAGAAGTTTAAAAATGTTACCTTCCAATGTCTCCACGTTTTCGGTGCTTCATCTGAATCTTGGTCAATCGATAAAACTGTTGGTTTCAGTATTTTTCCAAGCATTTGGTTTTGCGAATCGTTTTCTCCTTCACTGACTAAATCTTGACGTTTACTCGTTTTTCTTTTCGGACCCATTTATTTTATTTTTAATGTCGAATAAATTGTAATAGAATTGGACTCAACACGAGCTTTATTCGACATTAAATATGTGTCTTAGTAACAGAGATAACAGATTATAAATATTACAGCTGTTTTATCATCACAGTACCCTAATTTCATTGTTTCTGCACGTTCTGAGGCCTCCTGAGCTAAAAAACGTGTTTTTATACTTTCTTGTAACAAAAGTATTGCTTAAAAAAAGTTTTGAAGCCCCCTGAGACCTAAAAAGTGTTTTTTTTTGGGTATTGGTCTGTTTATGTATGATTGTGTCTGTGTTGGTGTGTATATGTGTGTGTGAGTATATGAATGTGTTGCTAGCTTGTGAACAGGATATCTCAATCCCCAATCAACGGAATGACTTGAAATTCACAACATAACATTCTTAAGGATCAAGGACGCGACACGAACGACAAAAACATTTTCAACCATATGCGATTCCAGCTGACTGAGAGAAGGCCTAATTGATGAAGAAACATAGTTTTTTGCGATTTTATAATAACGGCTTTAACGATTTTCAAATTGTTAAAATGTTTGTTCAACTTCGCATAGTAGCCTATGTGAATATAGTCATTCTGAAGCTCTATTAAATGCCACAAACTGCATTATGACTTGTTTATTTTTTCTTCGCTGCTCTATTTGAGGTTGAATTATTTTTCTATCATTGAAATTTGTAATTTTCCAGTGGTTTATTAATTGATTGTTTATTTTATGTTAGAAGCCTCTAGATGATGATGAACATGTGTATTTGCATGATAAACATGCATGACATGCATGTTTATCATGTATGTTCTACTGCTAGTGGCCATCCTTACAGGCGTATTGTGGAGCAGATACGCATGTGATTAATGTTTATTATAAAAATATCGAAATACTTCGAATAATACCAGCATATTATCAACTATACATATCAATTTCTCTCTACCCCTAAACATAATCCTAATCTCATACGTATGATGTCTTCATTTGAATCTTCAGCCGTTCATATGACCTCAAAGCGTTTTCACTTCGACTTCTGAAAATGTTCCTGAATCCATGTGGTATCAACCACCACCTCCGTAAACAAAGCCATAGTGCATGACAGGTGGTTGATGGTAACGTCAGCACAGATAGGGCTCCTACACCATTAAAAACACTAGCTGATATAGATCAGCTGAAATCAACAAATTTTTATTGGTGTAGGAGCCCTACCTGTACTGACCTCATCAGAATGCACTATGAGCTTTACAGAGGTAGTGGATTAACTCGTTTATTGTTCCAAAGTGGAATAAAATTGAGAACAATACAATGGCAAGGAAAGTAGGGTGAGTGTCCCACACCAGATTTTCTTATATATTATTAAAAGTTTCGGTTCTATTGCTAAATGGGACAATGCACGTTATTCATAGAACACATGTTTTTCTCGTGGCTTCAAGTATACCGTTTCGTACAGATATAGGCTCAAACTACTTATTCCCATATACAATGTAGAGTAGCGAGATTAGGCGGCGGAGAGATATCTTATAGATAATATGGAACTATGTGAGGGTTTTAGAAAAAGGTTTTTGCTGTAATGTGACTTACATAATATCTCCTTAAAAACTACTATAATACCTTTCTGAAACAATATACAGAGTGGCACAAAATAACGGGTACTTTTGAAAACGCTATAAAACATTAGTGGGAAGGGCAAAAACGATTTTATTCAAACTAATGTAAAGTTCAAGACTTGCCATTTGAGAATTATTAATAACATCTATCACTTTTTGACAATTACTTCTTTAAGTTGGCTTCCTCCTGAACGAATACACTCTTGAAATCTGTGTTGACAATTCCTGAACGATTGCTACAACATTTCAGCTGGGATATTGTTAATTTCATTTTGAATTGTCTGTTATGATTCAACCACAGTTATTGTTCAAGTTGTGAAAACGTTTGATTTGAAATAGCTCCACAAACAGAAAATCGCAGGGGGACAGATCATGGGACCAGGAAAGGCAGATGTTGCAGCGATCAATGAGGAATCATCAACACAGATTTCAAGAGTGTATTCGTTCACGAGGAAGCCATCTTAAAGAAGTAATTGTCAAAAAATGATAGATGTTATTAATTATTCTCAAATGGCAAGTCTTGATTAGTTTGAACAAAACCATTTTTGCCCTTCCCACTAATGTTTTATGGCGTTTTTGAAAGTTCCCTTTATTCTGTGTCACTCTGTATATATGAATACAATCGATAGAGGTACGGGAAGTGGAGGAGGAGTTGTAAGCTGTATAATCTGTAATATTTGAAAATGATATCTTACTGTATAATGTCATCACTAGGAGGGATAATAAGAGACTGCGAGCCCCAAGCCTGCGGCGAGGAGCACTCAGGGCAGTAGTCCACACTCGTCCATATCGACTGTCGCAAAATAACGGGTACTTTTGAAAACGCTATAAAACATTAGTGGGAAGGGCAAAAACGATTTTATTCAAACTAATGTAAAGTTCAAGACTTGCCATTTGAGAATTATTAATAACATCTATCACTTTTTGACAATTACTTCTTTAAGTTGGCTTCCTCCTGAACGAATACACTCTTGAAATCTGTGTTGACAATTCCTGAACGATTGCTACAACATTTCAGCTGGGATATTGTTAATTTCATTTTGAATTGTCTGTTATGATTCAACCACAGTTATTGTTCAAGTTGTGAAAACGTTTGATTTGAAATAGCTCCACAAACAGAAAATCGCAGGGGGACAGATCATGGGACCAGGAAAGGCAGATGTTGCAGCGATCAATGAGGAATCATCAACACAGATTTCAAGAGTGTATTCGTTCACGAGGAAGCCATCTTAAAGAAGTAATTGTCAAAAAATGATAGATGTTATTAATTATTCTCAAATGGCAAGTCTTGATTAGTTTGAACAAAACCATTTTTGCCCTTCCCACTAATGTTTTATGGCGTTTTTGAAAGTTCCCTTTATTCTGTGTCACTCTGTATATATGAATACAATCGATAGAGGTACGGGAAGTGGAGGAGGAGTTGTAAGCTGTATAATCTGTAATATTTGAAAATGATATCTTACTGTATAATGTCATCACTAGGTGGAATAATAAGAGACTGCGAGCCCCAAGCCTGCGGCGAGGAGCACTCAGGGCAGTAGTCCACACTCGTCCATATCGACTGTCGCAAAGTCAGTGAAGTCTGCAGGCTCAGTCGGCCACTTAGGCCGTCTTGAATCAAGTCATACCTAAGCATTGAACAAAAATGTTCTAGTGAATCGTGACTAGGAATTATTACTTCTAGAAATATGTAATGCTAGGCCTGAGTGACTTTTTATTGATGTTGCTAAGTATGAAGTCTTCATTTGAATCTTCAGCCGTTCATATGACCTCAAAGCGTTTTCACTTCGACTTCTGAAAATGTTCCTGAATCCATGTGGTATCAACCACCACCTCCGTAAACAAAGCCATAGTGCATGACAGGTGGTTGATGGTAACGTCAGCACAGATAGGGCTCCTACACCATTAAAAACACTAGCTGATATAGATCAGCTGAAATCAACAAATTTTTATTGGTGTAGGAGCCCTACCTGTACTGACCTCATCAGAATGCACTATGAGCTTTACAGAGGTAGTGGATTAACTCGTTTATTGTTCCAAAGTGGAATAAAATTGAGAACAATACAATGGCAAGGAAAGTAGGGTGAGTGTCCCACACCAGATTTTCTTATATATTATTAAAAGTTTCGGTTCTATTGCTAAATGGGACAATGCACGTTATTCATAGAACACATGTTTTTCTCGTGGCTTCAAGTATACCGTTTCGTACAGATATAGGCTCAAACTACTTATTCCCATATACAATGTAGAGTAGCGAGATTAGGCGGCGGAGAGATATCTTATAGATAATATGGAACTATGTGAGGGTTTTAGAAAAAGGTTTTTGCTGTAATGTGACTTACATAATATCTCCTTAAAAACTACTATAATACCTTTCTGAAACAATATACAGAGTGACACAAAATAACGGGTACTTTTGAAAACGCTATAAAACATTAGTGGGAAGGGCAAAAACGATTTTATTCAAACTAATGTAAAGTTCAAGACTTGCCATTTGAGAATTATTAATAACATCTATCACTTTTTGACAATTACTTCTTTAAGTTGGCTTCCTCCTGAACGAATACACTCTTGAAATCTGTGTTGACAATTCCTGAACGATTGCTACAACATTTCAGCTGGGATATTGTTAATTTCATTTTGAATTGTCTGTTATGATTCAACCACAGTTATTGTTCAAGTTGTGAAAACGTTTGATTTGAAATAGCTCCACAAACAGAAAATCGCAGGGGGACAGATCATGGGACCAGGAAAGGCAGATGTTGCAGCGATCAATGAGGAATCATCAACACAGATTTCAAGAGTGTATTCGTTCACGAGGAAGCCATCTTAAAGAAGTAATTGTCAAAAAATGATAGATGTTATTAATTATTCTCAAATGGCAAGTCTTGATTAGTTTGAACAAAACCATTTTTGCCCTTCCCACTAATGTTTTATGGCGTTTTTGAAAGTTCCCTTTATTCTGTGTCACTCTGTATATATGAATACAATCGATAGAGGTACGGGAAGTGGAGGAGGAGTTGTAAGCTGTATAATCTGTAATATTTGAAAATGATATCTTACTGTATAATGTCATCACTAGGCGGAATAATAAGAGACTGCGAGCCCCAAGCCTGCGGCGAGGAGCACTCAGGGCAGTAGTCCACACTCGTCCATATCGACTGTCGCAAAGTCAGTGAAGTCTGCAGGCTCAGTCGGCCACTTAGGCCGTCTTGAATCAAGTCATACCTAAGCATTGAACAAAAATGTTCTAGTGAATCGTGACTAGGAATTATTACTTCTAGAAATATGTAATGCTAGGCCTGAGTGACTTTTTATTGATGTTGCTAAGTATGAAGTATTTCATTGATTATACTACTACCCTACTAGGTACTGTCATTAATGTTTATTGAGGTTGCTGAGTTTGAAGTATTTCATTGATTATACCTACTAGGTACTGTCATTAATGTTTATTGAGGTTGCTGAGTTTGAAGTATTTCATTGATTATACCTACTAGGTACTGTCATTAATGTTTATGAGGTTGCTGAGTTTGAAGTATTTCATTGATTATACCTACTAGGTACTGTCATTAATGTTTATTGAGGTTGCTGAGTTTGAAGTATTTCATTGATTATACTTACTAGGTACTGTCATTAATGTTTATTGAGGTTGCTGAGTTTGAAGTATTTCATTGATTATCCCTAATAGGTACTGTCATTAATGTTTATTGAGGTTGCTGAGTTTGAAGTATTTCATTGATTATACCTACTAGGTACTGTCATTAATGTTTATTGAGGTTGCTGAGTTTGAAGTATTTCATTGATTATCCCTAATAGGTACTGTCATTAATGTTTATTGAGGTTGCTGTGTTTGAAGTATTTCATTGATTATACCTACTAGGTACTGTCATTAATGTTTATTGAGGTTGCTGAGTTTGAAGTATTTCATTGATTATACCTACTACGCTACTAGGTACTGTCATTAATGTTTATTGAGGTTGCTGAGTTTGAAGTATTTCATTGATTATACCTACTAGGTACTGTCATTAATGTTTATTGAGGTTGCTGAGTTTGAAGTATTTCATTGATTATACCTACTACGCTACTAGGTACTGTCATTAATGTTTATTGAGGTTGATGAGTTTGAAGTATTTCACTTATTATACCTACAGTACTAGGTACTGTCATAAATGTTTATTGAGGTTGCTGAGTTTGAAGTATTTCATTGATTATACCTACTAGGTACTGTCATTAATGTTAATTAGGTTGCTGAGTTTGAAGTATTTCATTGATTATACCTACTAGGTACTGTCATTAATGTTAATTAGGTTGCTGAGTTTGAAGTATTTCATTGATTATACCTACTAGGTATTGTCATTAATGTTTATTGAGGTTGCTGAGTTTGAAGTATTTCATTGATTATACCTACTAGGTACTGTCATTAATGTTTATTGAGGTTGCTAAGTTTGAAGTATTCCATTGATTATACCTACTAGGTACTGTCATTAATGTTTATTGAGGTTGCTGAGTTTGAAGTATTTCATTGATTATACCTACTAGGTACACTGTCATTAATGTTTATTGAGGTTGCTGAGTTTGAAGTATTTCATTGATTATACCTACTAGGTAGTGTCATTAATGTTTATTGAGGTTGCTGAGTTTGAAGTATTTCATTGATTATACCTACTACGCTACTAGGTACTGTCATTAATGTTTATTGAGGTTGCTGAGTTTGAAGTATTTCATTGATTATACCTACTAGGTAGTGTCATTAATGTTTATTGAGGTTGCTGAGTTTGAAGTATTTCATTGATTATACCTACTACGCTACTAGGTACTGTCATTAATGTTTATTGAGGTTGCTGAGTTTGAAGTATTTCACTTATTATACCTACTAGGTACTGTCATTAATGTTTATTGAGGTTGCTGAGTTTGAAGTATTTCATTGATTATACTTACTAGGTACTGTCATTAATTTTTATTGAGGTTGCTGAGTTTGAAGTATTTCATTGATTATACCTACTAGGTACTGTCAGTAATTTATACTCTATTAAAGGGAAGAACTGGCTTACACGTACGGGATAGGAAATTCATGAATGAACTCTTCAAGTCTGGTAAAGGTATTTGTAATTTTTTAATACCAGGATTCAAAATTACAGTATGAATGTAAGTTTTTGAAATGAGTACGGTTAGAAAGCAGGTTTGTTTTCTGCCGGAGCGGTGGGGTGGAAGGGAGAAGCATGTTGCTGCCGGCAGCGCGTCGGACTACCGCGAGTACGTCGGATTATCGTGGGACAGTTTATACTGTATTCAAAATTTCAAGTCTCCAGTAGTTAAATTAGAATACTTATGCGATTGATAAAACTGAAAAATACTGTAGACCACACATAACTGTATTTGGAGTGATCCGTGGTCTAGTGGATAGAGTGCCTGCGTAGCAGCATAGAGATCCCGGGTTCAAACCCTCTCAATCCCAAAAGTTTTTTAACCAGATCACTCCCGTGTTATCAGATGGGCACGTTAAACTGTCGGTCCCGGCTGAAGTATGACAGTCGTAAGGCACATTGACGGCTTAAATTATATATTCAGGCGGTGGGACCTTCCCGCAAGGGACTCCCCACCAACAAAAGCCATGAGAATTTACTTTTTACTGTATTTGGAATAGCTGTGCACAAAAGTTTCTCAAGCCTTCTACAATTGTTGATACCTATATAATGACGTATATAATGACGTGAAGAAAATAAAGTGAATGGCCTAGTCAAATTTTGCAGGTTATATGAGTTTTTAGAAAGTCACTGTTATCTTGCACACTGTTACCTTGATCTTATGAAGCTTTGCTTTGTTAAATATGCTTTGAAATGATCACCGTCGCCGTCGCCGTCGAACGATTCACACCAGTGTGTGCATCGCATGGCTTCAATGTTTCGATAATTTTTTTTCATCTAGATGAGATGTTATCTTTGCAAATGTGTTCTCTAAGCAAATCTAGCAAATGTATTGGGAAGGAGGGAAGCTATATAAAAAATGTCGAAACTTCTAGTAATGTCTGACCAATGCATATATCTGTCTCACTGTTGACTGATCTGTCTTCTCCTTAACTTGATCGCAAGCAGTTCTTATCCTTTTTAGGGCTGAGAAAAATATTTTAGTTGAACAATTTATAATTAGTGCTGTATAGTGATTTATTCTCAAATAATACTTTAGACAATACATTATATGAATGAATTTGAAGTTGTGTTTTCAATAAGAAATTATACTTGACTTTGTTTATAGTCTCTTGCACATATAATTATTTTTTCTTTAGGGCTAAATTATTTTAAATATAAATATAAGTACCCTTTTGAAATATTTCGTTGATTATACCTACTAGGTACTGTCAGTAATTTATACTATATTAAAGGGAAGAACTGGCTTACACGTACCGGATAGGAAATTCATGAATGAACTCTTCAAGTCTGGTAAAGGTATTTGTAATTTTTTAATACCAGGATTCAAAATTACAGTATGAATGTAAGTTTTTGAAATGAGTACGGTTAGAAAGCAGGTTTGTTTCCTGCCGGAGCGGTGGGGTGGAAGGGAGAAGCATGTTGCTGCCGGCAGCGCGTCGGACTACCGCGAGTACGTCGGATTATCGTGGGACAGTTTATACTGTATTCAAAATTTCAAGTCTCCAGTTGTTAAATTAGAATACTTATGCGATTGATAAAACTGAAAAATACTGTAGACCACACATAACTGTATTTGGAGTGATCCGTGGTCTAGTGGATAGAGTGCCTGCGTAGCAGCATAGAGATCCCGGGTTCAAACCCTCTCAATACCAAAAGTTTTTTAACTAGATCACTCCCGTGTTATCGGATGGGCACGTTAAACTGTCGGTCCCGGCTGAAGTATGACAGTCGTAAGGCACATTGACGGCTTAAATTATATATTCAGGCGGTGGGACCTTCCCGCAAGGGACTCCCCACTAACAAAAGCCATGAGAATTTACTTTTTACTGTATTTGGAATAGCTGTGCACAAAAGTTTCTCAAGCCTTCTACAATTGTTGATACCTATATAATGACGTGAAGAAAATAAAGTGAATGGCCTAGTCAAATTTTGCAGGTTATATGAGTTTTTAGAAACTCACTGTTATCTTGCACACTGTTACCTTGATCTTATGAAGCTTTGCTTTGTTAAATATGCTTTGAAATGATCACCGTCGCCGTCGCCGTCGAACGATTCACACCAGTGTGTGCATCGCATGGCTTCAATGTTTCGATAATTTTTTTTCATCTAGATGAGATGTTATCTTTGCAAATGTGTTCTCTAAGCAAATCTAGCAAATGTATTGGGAAGGAGGGAAGCTATATAAAAAATGTCGAAACTTCTAGTAATGTCTGACCAATGCATATATCTGTCTCACTGTTGACTGATCTGTCTTCTCCTTAACTTGATCGCAAGCAGTTCTTATCCTTTTTAGGGCTGAGAAAAATATTTTAGTTGAACAATTTATAATTAGTGCTGTATAGTGATTTATTCTCAAATAATACTTTAGACAATACATTATATGAATGAATTTGAAGTTGTGTTTTTCAATAAGAAATTATACTTGACTTTGTTTATAGTCTCTTGCACATATAATTATTTTTTCTTTAGGGCTAAATTATTTTAAATATAAATATAAGTACCCTTTTGAAATATTTCGTCACAACATGTTTCGGCAACTAATGCCATTTTTAATGCTATTTAGACTTATATTTCTATTTATCTCTTACACATAATATTCAAACTTTACAAAATTATCAATTTGGTAATGTGAAATTTGTAGTTTGTAATTAATAGAAAATAGTATATTTCGCACCTAGGGTCGAAAATGTACGTTTTCCGGCTCGAGATCGCGGTTTTCAAGTTCGAGACGAAGTCGAGAACTTGAAGCGTTCGAGAGCCGGAAAAACATTTCTGCCCGTGTTGCGAACGCTATTTTCGCCACACCAAAAAAAAACTTCCCAATATATAAGAAATTGGAAAATAAATAAAATTCAAACAGCGTAATTTGATAGTTTTAATCTTGGTTATGACAACTTTCACTGTCAATTAATTTCAATATTACTAATTAATAATTTACAATAGTGACAATATTTTTATACTATTAATATTTCGAATAATTGTTTGAATTTTTATAGCTCGCGCTTTGCGCCTGGTGCAATATCTCATGGATAGATGGATGAATAGAATTTTCATTACTATTTTGAAATAATGTGATTAAAAAATTAATATAATTGCATATTTCACAGTTTTGTCTCAAAATATATCTAAAAAATTGATTGAAATTTAAATTACGGTAACTAATATAAAAAATAGCTAATAAAAGTCGAAATTCATTGACAAAAAAATGTCATTGACCGAGGTTCGAACCTAGATCATGTTTGTAATTCACTGAGCTTTGAGTTCTGATGTATTACGCCTTTACGCTCTCGGCCATTGGGTATTGTTGATTGTAGAGGCCTGTAAGTCTGGTAACGTATGTAGGCTACTATAATATAGTGTATAGCGGCAAACTTGAAACCAGTTTGCCAGCATTTTCACAACAAAATATTGCTCTGAAAATAGTTAAATCATAGAGAAAACATTTGAAGATTCAATCTTGAGTGGGCCTAATGTTTTCTCTATATGGTTTGATATTGAAGAAAAATTATCTAAAAGTTTTAATAATGAATTACGGAAAAATTACTAGGAATTTTTCAGTCAAGGCTGAGTTTCACCAGTAGGCTTACCTTAAACTTTAGATCTCTGCTGTATTTTCCTATTATTATTGTTGATTGTATTACATTAAGAAGTGGAATTCGATAATAAAAAAGAAACAATTATTACTTTACCTCACTTTTGAATATTGATACAATTATTGTACTTTGATTTCAAATTCGATTCTTCACTTTTAAATACTTGTGATACGTACCTTTCTGACAATGGACAATGCAGCCAACATTATATTGTTGAGGCTATGGAGATATCATCGTATTCTATTGTTTGATATCAAAAACACAATAATAAATATTAAATTATGAAACAGTAATTTATAAAATATATTATAGACATGATACCGCGATTCACGATACATAATTATATAGATTATTACAGTCGTTATGAGATTATCTCTATGATTTTTGTGAGATCGGACACGATCAGCTGTTATTCAAGGTCACTTTACAGCCCTAGGGCCGTAAAGTTTTACCGGCCTGGTCGGAAAACAATCACTTTCGGCCTCCATATGACGCACGTAAACCAGCTCATTACATCCAAGTGTGGCGAAAACTATTTTATTTACCTTTGCTGCATCCGACTAGAATGATGTGTTCTTATACGGTCAGGGCTCCAACAGTTTTCAGTCTTTCGAGGCATGGAAGGTGACTCTTCTTTTCCTGGAAAGAAAATAAAATGTGATTATGGATTGATGATTGATCACTAACTGTGAGGTTGACTATGAATTGAAAAATGTTTGTGTTTCAATGAATGGTGGAAAATATTTCAATGTAATTTGTTTAATAAGAAGGAACGAATAAGTTCAGTATTAGAGAATAATAATAAAAAAGAACACACAAATAATACGGTATAGTGGTTATACATACCTGAGCTGGAGTAACAATCAATTCTGGTGGCATGTCTGTTTTATCACAGCATCTGTGTGCTCCTCCTGTGGATTAAACATACGGTATCGATTCATCTTCTTTTTATATCAAAATTTATTCTTCACAAAAATATACAGTAATCATCTAAAAACATGGGAGAATAAATTCATCACTTATTCAAAACGATAGTCCTCAAATGATTTAAGATTAATTATTACACTATTGAATGCTTCAAGACCAATCGTTACAGGACATTAATTTATTATTGAAATAGGGCGGGATGGATGTTTCTTAACAAGCGTTAATTGCAACAACTGCACTAAATTGTGAGCATTCATCCACTGTATAAACCTATAAATTGATTTTGTAGTTCAAAACGAATAGACAACGCAAGACTTTGTCTGCAATCAAGAAGTTTCTCAAAAAAAAAATTAAAATAGATCAATATAGCCTACACGTTTTGTTCTATTATTTCAACCTACCAAAATATGTGCTTCTTTAAGAATAGCAATAAGAAGTACTCTTCATAAGTATCATTAACAAAGCAACAGATAACGAAAAAAGCTCACAATATTTTTTTATACAAACACATGGAAATGAATATGTATCTTTTCAATTGATTTTATGTTTCTCCAAAAAATAAACTGAATAAATATCTTATTTATTCAAAAATAAATAAAAAAGCAGTTGAATGTGAAAGAGAAGTTGTAATATCTATTAGAAATTTACTCAGACTTTTTTAACATTTTGTATTTGAATTCAAATTACAGTCTGGTCCATTATTGAGTACATTAAAATACAATAGGATATGTCTGAGTTTTTCTCGGAGTGACTTTTCCAATTGATTAGCTAGAGCCATAAATTGTGTTGTCGATTATTATTATGTGATATATAAATATTGTTATTTTTAAGAAGCTGTGCGCATCCAGTTTAGTCGTGGAAGTTTTCTAGGCAAATACTTCATAGCATTCAAGTGCTCGAAAAGCTGCTCTAAAGTTCTCATCAATGCAAGTTACAGCAGTCATTAGTTGAAGAAATCTAGGCATTTCTAAAAGTAAAGTGCTTATAGTCTTACAATAGGATTCCTAGTTCATTCGGTGTTCCAGTGAAGTTGTAAGTTTCTTTGTATGATGTTTACTACTATTATACTCAAACAGCCTGAATTGTAATTTTAAATGAAAATATCAATCTAAGATGCTTATTGTATTCATAGCTTGCTCATACCCTTTGATTCATTCAATTCATCACTTTTTCATGATTAGGTACCAATTTTTATTAATAACTTATTCATAAGTTACTGGGAGAATAATCGTTCTGCTTTATGAATATTGTATTTCTCTAGTATTCTTATTAGTCAGACCATTTTCTACAATGTTTTACCCCCTATCATAACGACAAATATTTTTCCATTTTGGGAACAGCTTTACAATACTGAATAAAAGTTACTCCACAATTTGAATGGAATCCAAGTCAGCTTGACTGATTATACCTCGAATACTTCCATCGGACTGCTGATTTCTCCTAGTGCCACTTCTCCTACTGACTGGACTATCATCATCTGAATCAGGCAGTTCAGAAGTCATGCCATCCCCAATATCGCTGTTTGGATCCAAATCAAGAGTGGCTCTATGGATCTGCAATAGGAACTCAATCATAACATTGCAAAATGAAAATTGTGATTCTATTTGTTTTTGGAGACGACAATTTTGGAACAAGGGAGAAGTGGATGAAAAGGTCAGAATGAACTACAAGAGGCGATAAACGCCTGCAGAGTATTGAAATTTGGAGAAATTCATGAATGACAAACACAAAACATTTTTAAACGGTGGAGACAATATTATTAATTATTGACAATATTATTCCATGGAACAATCATTCAGATACTTTTGATTTTGTGACAATTTCGATTTCTAGAATGATAAGGAAGATGCTACGATGACGAATTCTGATAAAAAGCAACGTTGTGGTAGATGTTTCAATAATATTTTTGGAAAAAACACATTAGCATACCGTTCATTATAAACTGTGAACTTGAGTTTCTGTACTACAATAAAATTAGTGTTGCAGCTGTTGCATGCCTATTGATTAAAACTGATGTTCGGTACCTTATAGAGTTTCCTTGAATAAAAAAAATACTGAAACTAGAAACAATAATTTGAGCGATACTCTTTAAAAACAACCAAACTATCAAGAGTGTGTGAAGTATTCTCAAATTCGATATGTACATGATTGAGAACCTTATCAAAGTAGATGTGGATTGTATTTTGTAATGTAAATGTATTTTGATGAAATAATACGCGGATCTTTGTGCCTCTGTGCGTATCTATGCCTGGGTTCAGAGATTCAAGGTTTTATGACTTCATACAGCTATTTTCTCTTACAAAAGTCAAGTAATAACCGTTTTTCCAAGATAAGTATGAGATGTGATGTGATCTTTTTTTTAATGAGTACCTAGAGTTTATTTCAGCACGAGAGGAAATTTTGCAAAAAAATCGAGTTATTTATCTTATATGGAAGAGTGCATTTTGGCATAAAAAATTCAAAAACGAAAAATTACAACCGAGAAAAATTAAATAATAATACATTTTCATGATTGAATGATTCAAAGATTTAATGATAAAAAGATTCTTCTTCAGTTATATACGAAGTAGAAGGAGCTTCAATGAAATCGAAATAGATGATTCCGAAACAATGATTATATTTGGAGGCAATAAATTAATACAAACAAACTTGGAACGAATGGAAGAAGCTATATTTCGATACACATTAGTCCAACTAAACATGAACTGGTCAAATGGGGGAGGATAGAGAAATAATAAGAAATACATTAAGGTACACTTTTAGGTGGGTTCTGGTCTCCTGGATGACCAGGGAGTTATGCTCAATAGCACTTCAACCCAAGTTGATCATCATCTTGATCCAGGATGAAATCAAGCTATGATTGCACTTATTAAAAGGTGTAGTAAGAGAAAAGAATTTCTTTGTTATATGTGATGAGTTACATTCCAAGTTTAATATACAGTTATCATTATTATTATTTTTGAAGGGACGGATTCAAGGATCCAAAGGTTCAAAGAACCCCACACGTCAACCGAAGCTAATTTGTTCCCAAGTAGTATGTTAGTTAGGCAAACCAGTACCTGTGTCCTTTACAAGAACCATGAGTTTTTCCCTATGTTAAATACAGTTGCTCCAGTTCTGTTCAAACTTGGATTGCCCATATATGGGCCATGGAGGCCCTTGTCCACAATCTGTCAGTTTCTTGACACCCTACTCTGAATGAAAGAAATAAACAGCTGAACAACCACTTCCATAATTATCTCAACAACATGTAATGGGGTAATTAAATAATATGGTAATATATTGTAATGGGATAATTAAATAATATGGTAATTGGGGTTATATTAGGTATGGTATTGAGCTGGTATTATAGGGTTGTGAGAACAACCCTAGACATTATATGGTAACAATTTATAATGGGGGAATCGCTTGGCTTGCGAGAGGTTAAATTGATCTAACTCTATAACTCATGAGAAAGGAACTATATTTTAAAAGAATAAACAAAAACAGATTATATTTTGGAGAACTAAGTAATCGATTTGATTAAATTGTAACTCAAAATGAAACTGGAAACTTAAATAAAATAATATTAAGAAAAACTTTTCAAACAAACAAGAGAATAATTACAGGATTTGCCTTCAATAAAAAAAGATGAATAATATATAATAATGAAATTGATAATATTAGCAACTCACTGAACCATGGAAAATGATGTCTCGGAACAGAGGGGTAGAGCCGGGCCCGATTATCTGCTGTAGATAGTTCCAGGTCCCGTCCTCGTAACCGACTGCCGAGAGGCATACATTTTCCAGTCCAATTTTACTTGTCATGAATTTTCACCGTCATTGTCACTTTCAATTTTTAAACAATGGATGCTCTCGGATTGTGAGAATTTATGTCAAATAATCGGCTACATTACAAACAGTACTTCTTGATATTTCACTCAATAAATCACAAGTTTTGTATTGTGTCTTGATAATT
Organism: Nilaparvata lugens; assembly: GCF_014356525.2. Lineage (NCBI taxonomy): Eukaryota > Metazoa > Arthropoda > Insecta > Hemiptera > Delphacidae > Nilaparvata > Nilaparvata lugens. The sequence continues at coordinate 31,163,815 of NC_052506.1, forward strand.
CGTTCTGCCTTGTTTTTTATTTTTACTGTAGAATAATTTTATGATGAATATTGTACAAGTAGGTAGGTACTTTCGGGTAGATTGGTGGACTAAATGCACTCTAATGCCCGGTTGCAGAGTCGTCACATAAAGTTAAAATCAGGCATTTAACTTATTTTGAAGCCATAACTCAACTTTTCGTTGCACGGATGTCAAAGTAAACTATAGCTCTCATAGAACTAAAAACGCCCAATCAGACACATGATTTCGTTGTACAGTCTTCAGAAAAAGCTTATTTAAGCTCCAATAGCTAAAAACGGTCATTCAAGTTATGGGCCCGAAGTCGTGCAGTTAAATCCAATATCTACTCCCACCAAATGCATTTTAGAGGTTGTGATAGCTTTTTTGAAAGATGTTTACGAAAAACCATCTGTATAATATAAGTGAATTATTTTTTCTCTCCCTATGTTTTTTAAGTTGTTATAACCCCCAAATCGCTAAAAAATAAGGTGAGAAATCTCGCCAAAAGCCAAGAGTCGCTATATTGTTTATCAATTTTATGTGAGATCTTTTAGGTCTGTTCACAGTGATGTCGATTGAAACTTTGCCCGATGCCAAGACATTGGTTGGATAAAAGCATGTATTGAAAAAGTGGATAGAGCTGCAGTGTGAATTATGTGTGATGCTAATTCGAGATATAGCTAAAAGGGCTTCGGAAAACGACTGTGGAACGACCAAACATCTATGTCAGTGATTTTAAACTATGTCTCTCATAGCTATGTTTGATTTTATGTAACGACTCTGCAACCGGGCATCAATGAAGTTTAAGCTTTCACTGTGCAAACGGTCCTAAATGTAAATCAATGCTGGGAATTGAATAAGGTGTGCCAGAATGGTTATCGTCAGAGAGATTTACAATTAGCCTACTGGTTCTATTGAAATGTAGAAAATGATACTGATAAAAACAAAACTGGTTGGAGAGGAATGATTACCTGAAGGATTTTCCTACGAGAAGGAGGTGATGGCGCTATGAGTGAGGGGCGAATATGTTTTGGTGATTCGGTTTCTTCCTGCAAAAATGATGTATAATAAATACTCAAACATGTCTACTTCAACTTTAATTACTGAGAAAAACTACCTGTTGGTTCTACACTTTGGAAACTTGAAATAGTTGGAATGAATCGTAAAATAATAGAAATAACTAAGAAACTCAATATCAAGTGACACAGGCGATTACTTTGAAACATGCGTGAGAATGACATCTATAATCCTATATTGAAAAATCTGTGTTAGTGGCTAGAGTCTATTTCCATTATTTTTTCAACTAAGAGTCTCAGCTCAGAAGTTCACAGCAACCGTAGACGTATTCAATTGAATCAACTATATCTATCTGTCAAAAAAATGTTTTCATCACAAAAATGATTACTCATTACCTACTTTATTTGCGTAGTTTGTTTCGCAGTAAACTTATGACTTGGTTAAAGAAACAGTGTCAAGGATAAGATGCAGCAGCTAGCATGAATTTAGGTTTTAAAGCTCAGAAATACATGTATATGCTATCAAGTAAACAACACGTACAGAGAGTATGTATTTATATCACATCATTTTATAAATAGAAGTAAATGTTGGATCCGTTGCATTGTAGGTCAGCTCCCTGGAATACTCCTTCTAGGTCTGTGCTTACTACTCTTCAAAATCGTCAATACCAATGCAAATATTCAAAACAGAGAATGCTGTTGAATTGATGATACTTTTCTATACAATCGGTTTATCAACATCAGAGGTTCTAGAAAAATGCAGAGATAAAAAACCATATTACTCTAAAATTTACAAAACTTGAGAAAACTAGGTTGAATAATAAATTCATTTTGATCCTGGTTACCTTATTCTGAGATTGTTTCCCATGGAATATGGGAGAAGGTGGTGGAACTAGCATTCCTGAGCAAAAGTTCAATCGGCTATCTCCATCCCTGTCATCATCACTGCTCGTATCACCTTCCGTACTGACAACAGAATAATAATATTAATATGATCCACTAATATTGGAAACTGATATAGGTTTTGGATGTAAATTTACTGGACCAAAATACAATTCACTTCCAAATCATAGATGCTGTAAACAAGAAGGAAGCTCTCTGTAAACATTTATGACCAGTATGAACTTTTAACTTTATGCAACTATGAACTTGGCCCAAGTGATTAATATGAGTTTCATGAATTGGTGGAGGTACTCATATCAGTGCTTGAGATATTTGTTCATATTTTGTTCACGCTTTTATTAATATGGTATCACCCTAAAAAGTTGATATTTGTTTATTGCAAAATAATAATGGCGAGAAACTTAATCGTGTCTAAGATGAAATGAAACAGAGAAACAATAGTACTAGTAGTTCTATGTAGGTAATTAATATTTCAAGTATCCATATCAACATACTTGAATAGGAATAAAGTATTGTTTAGTTTATTGGAAACTAGAGAACATTGTAATGTTTGATATGAATGATTGATTAATAAAAATGATAATAAAGAAATTATTCATGCAAGAATTGCTGTTAACCCAACATTGTTTGAATTCTTACCTAGAATAGTCAGATAGGACAATATTTGTAGGTTCATCTGCATTTGATCCCTCCTTCACCAATCTAGTTATTATCTTTGTTCGCAACCGCTCCTTTGAAACGTAACCTGAAAATTTGTGATTATTTTTTATTAAAACGAGTTGTTTTCAAAATAACCAATGAAAAACGAATAACAAATTAAATCTAATTTGATAGGAATTTTCTATTTCAAAAATTAACTCTTCCTGAGTAAATTATCTTTGTGCTTATCTTTATGTAGGAAAATACCATTATAGCTTGAATTACAAAAGTTAAAATGATAAAATCAAATAAGACACTTTAGTAAAAAGTTATATGAATTACCCATAATATTGTTATATACTTGTGTAGATTAGCACTCTATAGAAATTTGAAAGCAGATTTGTTCAATTCTGTGAGTTCATATCAATCAATTTTCTATAGGAAATCGAATCACAACAGTATTTTTGAAACTATTGAGAAAATTGTTAATTTTAATACTTATCCAAAAAGTGTATTGTGCATGTCATGATAGGTGAATGTGCGAGTAAATAAATCATTGGACTCTTTGAAAAATCTCTCAAGAATAAGCACATTCATACTTTTTTAGAACACTCAACTTTTAATCAAATTCCAATAAGATATTAAAAATTCCAAGTAGCTTTCTTTATAGGATGCGTAATAAGTAACAAAACTATTAAACTTGAAGATACAATATAGTTGTAAAAAACTTTTGTCATCTTCAGATAACAAACAATTAGATTGTACTTACAAGAAAGGTCCATGTTGAAAGTAAGTCATAGGAAAATAAAACCAGATAAGTAAATTTTCAAAAATAGATATTACATTACTATCAAATAATAAATAATCCAAGAAATTAATCTACAAATATTACATCACAATCAAATAATAAATAATCCTAGAAATTAGTCATAGATGGTTGTGTTCATTCATGCTTAATTTGAACTAACTCATTTTACTTGAAAATTGAAGTAATTTACCGTGAGAATATAATAGATATTTGAACTATATACTGTACTAGAATAGACTTTCAGTATTTAAAAACTCTCTCTCGATCACTTTTAGCAATGTTACTTAAAAGATCTAATCAAATTCTATTAGACCACTACTATGACCACTACAGCCATCTTACTTCTTGAATTTTACTAATTGGGTGTATTTTATGTATGTACTAAGAATAATTTCAAGAGATTCCTATAGATTTTTGGTGGACCATGAATAAGCTTCGGATATAATATGAAAAATTTCTTGTTCAACATAGCCACAGAGAAGAATTAAAATTCAGTCCAGGGTGATTTAATAATTTGTAACATCAAACATGCACTGAGCCTGAATCTCAAATAGAATTGGAAATATGAATTTTATCTTAAATGACGATAAATGGGAATTCATAAATGATTTATGACCATAAAAATGGTATGATCTGTACATGTAAAATTTCAATGGATAAAATGTAGAGTGACGGAAAAGCTGCTCCTGCCGAGCCGCATAAGCACTGCGCCGCATAAACTTCACACATGGTACCCAACAGATCACCAGCAAAAATCCGAGCAGTTATTTGTATGGTGATCTAACTATAGTCTTCTCTGGTAGCCAAGAGACGATGTATACAAACATACGCGGTTCACAGCAACTACCAGACATCTTTGTAATAGACTGAACTCAATAATCAAAATCCGTGAATCAGTTTCCATGAAAGCATTGTGAACAGGAATTCACGAGTTCAGAAATAATTAGCAATAGATATGAATCATCTCTTTTAAGGTGCATACAGACTCAAGCGCCACAAACACGCGCATATCACGTTTCATCAGCTTATGCTACGCTTATTATATCTGTATCTTACTTTTTCTGTACAGTTATATAGGAAATTTAATTGATAGGATACAAATATAATAAAAAGAGCATCAGATGATGAAAAGTGGAATGCACGTGTTTGTGGCGCTTGAGTCTGTAAGCAGCTTTATATGCGGCCAGACTTGCAATTGGCCAGACATGCGACACACAAATGCAAGCTCTATGTTATTGTTGTATCTCCTTTCAATTAATGTCTCACAGTCAGCCCTTCCAATCTTTTACTATCCTCAAAATAACTAGAGAGAAAATTTTGAATTGCATCCAGAGCAATTACTCAGTTTGTAACACGCTGTGAGCCTAAAACTGAAAAAGAGTTAAAGTTCGGTTCTGTATTTTTCTTCAATGAAGATTCATTTATGTACTGAGTTTCACATGATTAGATTGCAATCAACAGAGTTTAGATGGGAAAATTCAGATGCTGACCTTCGATGGGTCGTCATCGCAGAAATCGAGTAGGGTTTCGCAGAAGGCGCGGCCCATGGCCTCGTAGTCCTGCGTGGTGAAGTGCGTCTGGCAGCGCGAGCCGAGCGTCGAGCCGCCGAACGACGCCTCCATCGTGTAGCTGTTGGCCACGCCCATCATCCAGATCACTACGCGACCCGTGCCCTCTTTGCTCCGCTGAATTCGGAATTTGCAATTCTCGAACGAAAACTGAAAAAAATCATCATTGAAAAATTTAATTCATCAATAATTACTATTTTGGATTCTATCACCAGCTGCGACTATGAATTCACTTGTTTTACATTAAACAGAATGAATAGCAGTCTATTTCTTAATAATGCTATATTGTATGTTGATATAAATAATATAATGCTAGTCATTGCTATTTTATCGTAAAACAAGTGAAAATATGTACTAGTACAAAGTACTCGTATTTCTTCAGATATGTACTGATCTTACCGCGTTGCAAAGTAAAATATGGAGTATATCAACTATCAAAATTCTCAAGAGATACAATTTTGGGATAATCTTGTTGATTCTCGCTTAGTCATTAATTTGATTAATGAATAAATTAGATCAATTTAATTGACCGAAGCGAAGCTGAGGTCTTAGTTTCAATCGGCACTACAACAGAGATTTAATGTCTACCTATTAGGCGGAATGTAAAGGTTCATTTAAAAATGTGGTATAAGCACTCACTAAGAAAAAAGGAAACTTTTTTAGGAGTTAAATTAAAAGGCTTCAAGCAAGTAAAACTTTCTACTTTTTGTAGAATTGGTGAATGACCAATTTCTTTAAATCAGTGTATGAATTTAACTGGATGAACAGAGGAGGAGGAAAAAACAAATGAATATATTTGAAATTATACGGAACTTTAAAAAAAATGTGTACTTTCAAATGTAAAATTTTACAAGAACTTTATTCTTTTCTTGATTATAATAAAATAAAAAACCCATAATTTCAAGGTAAAAATTGGAAAACGAAGTTTTATTATTAGGAAGTGGTAAGCAATAGTTGTTTCAAAGCAAAGTCTTCAAGAAAATTTTACAGAGCTGGGATGTATTACATTACAGTAATTATGAAGGGCAGAGAAAATTTGACAATAATAATTTTGTGGAAATACTATTGATGGTATTGTAAACTTATACCTTGTCGGCCGCATTCTTGTGGAGCATAAGAGGAAAAACCTGCTCGTGTAAGCGCTTGTCAACATATCTTTTATTTTCACAGCCATAAATAAATATATTGTGTTTGCGAGAGTGAGCATGCAGGTCGCAATACATTGCAATGCCGCACTCTTCCATCAGTCTGAAAAATAAATTAAAAAATAATTGAACACAGAAGACAGCCATTTTTAATTTTAATTATGCTTATCGAACACTTCAATTTGAATTTATTTATTCAAAATGCAATTTTCAATAAAAACAGTATACATATTATTGAAATCCCTCTAGCTATAAGCTACTTACACATGATATAGAACAGATTAATAGAAAGTTTTCAATTGAGCCTACCTTCTAATCATGAGCTTGGTATGCCAGACAGGCGGATACGTTTCTCTTATCACAGTCCGATACTGCCTATTCAGATCCCTCCCAGTCAATGAGCAT